>NC_091186.1:3478605-3621105 GCF_040958095.1 Procambarus clarkii
TGTTTCTGTGTTGCGTCATTCACACTACGTTGTTGCTGTGTTGCAACACTCACAACATGTTGTTGCTGTGTTGCAGCACTCACAACACGTTGTTGCTGTGTTGCAACACTCACAACACGTTGTTGCTGTGTTGCAACACTCACACTACGTTGTTGCTGTGTTGCAACACTCACAACACGTTGTTGCTGTGTTGCAACACTCACAACACGTTGTTGCTGTGTTGCAACACTCACACTACGTTGTTGCTGTGTTGCAACACTCAAACTACGTTGTTGCTGTGTTGCAACACTCACACTACATTGTTGCTGTGTTGCAACACTCACACTACGTTGTTGCTGTGTTGCATCACTCACACTACGTTGTTGGTGTGTTGCAACACTTACAACACGTTGTTGCTGTGTTGCAACACTCATACTACGTTGTTGGTGTGTTGCAACACTCACACTACGTTGTTGCTGTGTTGCAACACTCACACTACGTTGTTGCTGTGTTGCAACACTCACACTACGTTGTTGCTCAGTTGCAACACTCACACAACGTTGTTGCTGTTTTGCGTCACTCACCACTCACCCTACGTTGTTGCTGTGTTGCAACACTCACACTACGTTGTTGCTGTGTTGCAACACTCACACTACGTTGTTGCTGTGTTGCGTCACTCACACTACGTTGTTGCTGTGTTGCAACACTCACAACACGTTGTTGCTGTGTTGCAACACTCACAACACGTTGTTGCTGTGTTGCAACACTCACAACACGTTGTTGCTGTGTTGCAACACTCACCACACGTTGTTGCTGTGTTGCAACACTCACACTACGTTGTTGCTGTGTTGCAACACTTACAACACGTTGTTGCTGTGTTGCAACACTCACAACACGTTGTTGGTGTGTTGCAACACTCACACTACGTTGTTGCTGTGTTGCAACACTCACAACACGTTGTTGCTGTGTTGCAACACTCACACTACGTTGTTGCTGTGTTGCAACACTCACACTACGTTGTTGCTGTGTTGCAACACTCACACTACGTTGTTGCTGTGTTGCAACACTCACACTACGTTGTTGCTGTGTTGCAAAACTCACACTACGATGTTGCTGTGTTGCAACACTCACACTACGTTGTTGCTGTGTTGCAACACTCACACTACGTTGTTGCTGTGTTGCAACACTCACACTACGTTGTTGCTGTGTTGCGTCACTCACACTACGTTGTTGCTGTGTTGCGTCACTCACACTACGTTGTTGCTGTGTTGCAACACTCACAACACGTTGTTGCTGTGTTGCAACACTCACAACACGTTGTTGCTGTGTTGCAACACTCACAACACGTTGTTACTGTGTTGCAACACTCACAACACGTTGTTGCTGTGTTGCAACACTCACACTACGTTGTTGCTGAGTTGCAACACTCACACTACGTTGTTGCTGTGTTGCAACACTCACACTACGTTGTTGCTGTGTTGCGTCACTCACACTACGTTGTTGCTGTGTTGCAACACTCACACTACGTTGTTGCTGTGTTGCAACACTCACACTACGTTGTTGCTGTGTTGCGTCACTCACACTACGTTGTTGCTGTGATGCAACACTCACACTACGTTGTTGCTGTGTTGCAACACTCACACTACGTTGTTGCTGTGTTGCAACACTCCCACTACGTTGTTGCTGTGTTGCAACACTCACACTACGTTGTTGCTGTGTTGCAACACTCACACTACATTGTTGCTGTGTTGCAACACTCACACTACGTTGTTGCTGTGTTGCAACACTCAAACTACGTTGTTGCTGTGTTGCAACACTCACACTACGTTGTTGCTGTGTTGCAACACTTACAACACGTTGTTGCTGTGTTGCAACACTCACAACACGTTGTTGCTGTGTTGCAACACTCACAACACGTTGTTGCTGTGTTGCAACACTCACACTACGTTGTTGCTGTGTTGCAACACTCACACTACGTTGTTGCTGTGTTGCGTCACTCACACTACGCTGTTGCTGTGTTGCAACACTCACACTACGTTGTTGCTGTGTTGCGTCACTCACACTACGTTGTTGCTGTGTTGCAACACTCACACTACGTTGTTGCTGTGTTGCAACACTCACACTACGTTGTTGCTGTGTTGCGTCACTCACACTACGTTCTTGCTGTGTTGCAACACTCACAACACGTTGTTGCTGTGTTGCAACACTCACAACACGTTGTTGCTGTGTTTCAACACTCACACTACGTTGTTGCTGTGTTGCAACACTCACAACACGTTGTTGCTGTGTTGCAACACTCACAACACGTTGCTGTGTTGCAACACTCACACTACGTTGTTGCTGTGTTGCAACACTCACAACACGTTGTTGCTGTGTTGCAACACTCACACTACATTGTTGCTGTGTTGCAACACTCACAACACGTTGTTGCTGTGTTGCAACACTCACAACACGTTGTTGCTGTGTTGCAACACTCACACTACATTGTTGCTGTGTTGCAACACTCACACTACGTTGTTGCTGTGTTGCAACACTCACACTACGTTGTTGCTGTGTTGCGTCACTCACACTACGTTGTTGCTGTGTTGCAACACTCACACTACGTTGTTGCTGTGTTGCAACACTCACACTACGTTGTTGCTGTGTTGCGTCACTCACACTACGTTGTTGCTGTGTTGCAACACTCACAACACGTTGTTGCTGTGTTGCAACACTCACAACACGTTGTTGCTGTGTTGCAACACTCACACTACGTTGTTGCTGTGTTGCAACACTCACAACACGGTGTTGCTGTGTTGCAACACTCACAACACGTTATTGGTGTGTTGCAACACTCACAACACGTTGTTGCTGTGTTGCAACACTCACACTACCTTGTTACTGTGTTGCAACACTCACACTACGTTGTTGCTGTGTTGCATCACTCACAACACGTTGTTGCAACACTCACACTACGTTGTTGCTGTGTTGCAACACTCACACTACGTTGTTGCTGTGTTGCAACACTCACACTACGTTGTTGCTGTGTTGCAACACTCACACTACGTTGTTGCTGTGTTGCATCACTCACACTACGTTGTTGGTGTGTTGCAACACTTACAACACGTTGTTGCTGTGTTGCAACACTCACAACACGTTGTTGGTGTGTTGCAACACTCACACTACGTTGTTGGTGTGTTGCAACACTCACACTACGTTGTTGCTGTGTTGCAACACTCAGAACACGTTGTTGCTGTGTTGCAACACTCACACTACGTTGTTGCTGTGTTGCAACACTCATACTACGTTGTTGCTGTGTTGCAACACTCACACTACGTTGTTGCTGTGTTGCAACACTCACACTACGTTGTTGGTGTGTTGCAACACTCACACTACGTTGTTGCTGTGTTGCAACACTCACACTACGTTGTTGCTGTGTTGCAATACTCACACTACGTTGTTACAGTGTTGCAACACTCACACTACGTTGTTGCTGTGTTGCAACACTCACACTACGTTGTTGCTGTGTTTCAACACTCACACTACGTTGTTGCTTTGTTGCAACACTCACACTACGTTGTTGCTGTGTTGCAACACTCACACTACGTTGTTGCTGTGTTGCAACACTCACAACACGTTGTTGCTGTGTTGCAACACTCACACTACGTTGTTGCTGTGTTGCAACACTCACACTACGTTGTTGCTGTGTTGCAACACTCACACTACGTTGTTGCTGTGTTGCAACACTCACACTACGTTGTTGCTGTGTTGCAACACTCACACTACGTTGTTGCTGTGTTGCAACACTCACACTACGTTGTTGCTGTGTTGCAACACTCACACTACGTTGTTGCTGTGTTGCGTCACTCACACTACGTTGTTGCTGTGTTGCAACACTCACACTACGTTGTTGCTGTGTTGCAACACTCACACTACGTTGTTGCTGTGTTGCAACACTCACACTACGTTGTTGCTGTGTTACGTCACTCAAACTACGTTGTTGCTGTGTTGCAACACTCACAACACGTTGTTGCTGTGTTGCAGCACTCACAACACGTTGTTGCTATGTTGCAACACTCACAACACGTTGCTGTGTTGCAACACTCACACTACGTTGTTGCTGTGTTGCAACACTCACAACACGTTGTTGCTGTGTTGCAACACTCACACTACATTGTTGCTGTGTTGCAACACTCACAACACGTTGTTGCTGTGTTGCAACACTCACAACACGTTGTTGCTGTGTTGCAACACTCACACTACGTTGTTGCTGTGTTGCAACACTCACAACACGTTGTTGCTGTGTTGCAACACTCACACTACATTGTTGCTGTGTTGCAACACTCACACTACGTTGTTGCTGTGTTGCAACACTCACACTACGTTGTTGCTGTGTTGCGTCACGCACACTACGTTGTTGCTGTGTTGCAACACTCACACTACGTTGTTGCTGTGTTGCAACACTCACACTACGTTGTTGCTGTGTTGCGTCACTCACACTACGTTGTTGCTGTGTTGCAACACTCACAACACGTTGTTGCTGTGTTGCAACACTCACAACACGTTGTTGCTGTGTTTCAACACTCACACTACGTTGTTGCTGTGTTGCAACACTCACAACACGGTGTTGCTGTGTTGCAACACTCACAACACGTTATTGGTGTGTTGCAACACTCACAACACGTTGTTGCTGTGTTGCAACACTCACACTACCTTGTTACTGTGTTGCAACACTCACAACACGTTATTGGTGTGTTGCAACACTCACAACACGTTGTTGCTGTGTTGCAACACTCACACTACCTTGTTACTGTGTTGCAACACTCACACTACGTTGTTGCTGTGTTGCAACACTCACACTACGTTGTTGCTGTGTTGCAACACTCACACTACGTTGTTGCTGTGTTACGTCACTCAAACTACGTTGTTGCTGTGTTGCAACACTCACAACACGTTGTTGCTGTGTTGCAGCACTCACAACACGTTGTTGCTATGTTGCAACACTCACAACACGTTGCTGTGTTGCAACACTCACACTACGTTGTTGCTGTGTTGCAACACTCACAACACGTTGTTGCTGTGTTGCAACACTCACACTACATTGTTGCTGTGTTGCAACACTCACAACACGTTGTTGCTGTGTTGCAACACTCACAACACGTTGTTGCTGTGTTGCAACACTCACACTACGTTGTTGCTGTGTTGCAACACTCACAACACGTTGTTGCTGTGTTGCAACACTCACACTACATTGTTGCTGTGTTGCAACACTCACACTACGTTGTTGCTGTGTTGCAACACTCACACTACGTTGTTGCTGTGTTGCGTCACTCACACTACGTTGTTGCTGTGTTGCAACACTCACACTACGTTGTTGCTGTGTTGCAACACTCACCCTACGTTGTTGCTGTGTTGCGTCACTCACACTACGTTGTTGCTGTGTTGCAACACTCACAACACGTTGTTGCTGTGTTGCAACACTCACAACACGTTGTTGCTGTGTTGCAACACTCACAACACGTTGTTGCTGTGTTGCAACACTCACACTACCTTGTTACTGTGTTGCAACACTCACAACACGTTATTGGTGTGTTGCAACACTCACAACACGTTGTTGCTGTGTTGCAACACTCACACTACCTTGTTACTGTGTTGCAACACTCACACTACGTTGTTGCTGTGTTGCATCACTCACAACACGTTGTTGCAACACTCACACTACGTTGTTGCTGTGTTGCAACACTCACACTACGTTGTTGCTGTGTTTCAACACTCACACTACGTTGTTGCTTTGTTGCAACACTCACACTACGTTGTTGCTGTGTTGCAACACTCACACTACGTTGTTGCTGTGTTGCAACACTCACAACACGTTGTTGCTGTGTTGCAACACTCACACTACGTTGTTGCTGTGTTGCAACACTCACACTACGTTGTTGCTGTGTTGCAACACTCACACTACGTTGTTGCTGTGTTGCAACACTCACACTACGTTGTTGCTGTGTTGCAACACTCACACTACGTTGTTGCTGTGTTGCAACACTCACACTACGTTGTTGCTGTGTTGCAACACTCACACTACGTTGTTGCTGTGTTGCGTCACTCACACTACGTTGTTGCTGTGTTGCAACACTCACACTACGTTGTTGCTGTGTTGCAACACTCACACTACGTTGTTGCTGTGTTGCAACACTCACACTACGTTGTTGCTGTGTTACGTCACTCACACTACGTTGTTGCTGTGTTGCAACACTCACAACACGTTGTTGCTGTGTTGCAGCACTCACAACACGTTGTTGCTATGTTGCAACACTCACAACACGTTGCTGTGTTGCAACACTCACACTACGTTGTTGCTGTGTTGCAACACTCACAACACGTTGTTGCTGTGTTGCAACACTCACACTACATTGTTGCTGTGTTGCAACACTCACAACACGTTGTTGCTGTGTTGCAACACTCACAACACGTTGTTGCTGTGTTGCAACACTCACACTACGTTGTTGCTGTGTTGCAACACTCACAACACGTTGTTGCTGTGTTGCAACACTCACACTACATTGTTGCTGTGTTGCAACACTCACACTACGTTGTTGCTGTGTTGCAACACTCACACTACGTTGTTGCTGTGTTGCGTCACTCACACTACGTTGTTGCTGTGTTGCAACACTCACACTACGTTGTTGCTGTGTTGCAACACTCACACTACGTTGTTGCTGTGTTGCGTCACTCACACTACGTTGTTGCTGTGTTGCAACACTCACAACACGTTGTTGCTGTGTTGCAACACTCACAACACGTTGTTGCTTTGTTTCAACACTCACACTACGTTGTTGCTGTGTTGCAACACTCACAACACGGTGTTGCTGTGTTGCAACACTCACAACACGTTATTGGTTTGTTGCAACACTCACAACACGTTGTTGCTGTGTTGCAACACTCACACTACCTTGTTACTGTGTTGCAACACTCACAACACGTTATTGGTGTGTTGCAACACTCACAACACGTTGTTGCTGTGTTGCAACACTCACACTACCTTGTTACTGTGTTGCAACACTCACACTACGTTGTTGCTGTGTTGCATCACTCACAACACGTTGTTGCAACACTCACACTACGTTGTTGCTGTGTTGCAACACTCACACTACCTTGTTGCTGTGTTGCAACACTCACACTACGTTGTTGCTGTGTTGCAACACTCACAACACGTTGTTGCTGTGTTGCAACACTCACACTACGTTGTTGCTGTGTTGCAACACTCACAACACGTTGTTACTGTGTTGCAACACACACTACGTTGTTGCTGTGTTGCAACACTCACACTACGTTGTTGCTGTGTTGCAACACTCACAACACGTTGTTGCTGTGTTGCAACACTCGCACTACGTTGTTGCTGTGTTGCAACACTCACACTACGTTGTTGCCTCACTCACACTACGTTGTTGCTGTGTTGCAACACTCACACTACGTTGTTGCTGTGTTGCATCACTCACAACACGTTGTTACTGTGTTGCAACACTCACACTACGTTGTTGGCGTGTTGCAAAACTCACACTACGTTGTTGCTGTGTTGCAACACTCACACTACGTTGTTGCTGTGTTGCAACACTCACACTACGTTGTTGCTGTGTTGCAACACTCACACTACGTTGTTGGTGTGTTGCAACACTCACACTACGTTGTTACTGTGTTGCAACACTCACAACACGTTGTTGGTGTGTTGCAACACTCACACTACGTTGTTGGTGTGTTGCAACACTCACACTAGGTTGTTGCTGTGTTGCAACACTCACAACACGTTGTTGCTGTGTTGCAACACTCACACTACGTTGTTGCTGTTTTGCAACACTCACTCCAAGTTTTAACTGTTTCGTAATGCTATAATAATAACAGATTTTATAATATATATAAAAGTTACTAGAATTCGTAAATAAAACGTGATTGAATTTTTAAAATTTGATTAAATAGGTGAAAAAAGTTTTATATTAAAACTAAAGTTTTATCTGCGTAATATATGGAAAAACGGAAGCTAACATGTCATATATAGAGTTGGAACTGGTGACCGCGTGAACACCGGGTCCAACTGGTGACCGCGTGAACACCGGGTCCAACTGGTGACAGCGTGAACACCGGGTCCAACTGGTGACCGCGTGAACACCGGGTCCAACTGGTGACCGCGTGAACACCGGGTCCAACTGGTGACAGCGTGAACACCGGGTCCAACTGGTGACCGCGTGAACACCGGGTCCAACTGGTGACCGCGTGAACACCGGGTCCAACTGGTGACCGCGTGAACACCGGGTCCAACTGGTGACCGCGTGAACACCGGGTCCAACTGGTGACCGCGTGAACACCGGGTCCAACTGGTGACCGCGTGAACACCGGGTCCAACTGGTGACCGCGTGAACACCGGGTCCAACTGGTGACCGCGTGAACACCGGGTCCAACTGGTGACCGCGTGAACACCGGGTCCAACTGGTGACAGCGTGAACACCGGGTCCAACTGGTGACCGCGTGAACACCGGGTCCAACTGGTGACCGCGTGAACACCGGGTCCAACTGGTGACCGCGTGAACACCGGGTCCAACTGGTGACCGCGTGAACACCGGGTCCATCTGGTGACCGCGTGAACACCGGGTCCAACTGGTGACAGCGTGAACACCGGGTCCAACTGGTGACCGCGTGAACACCGGGTCCAACTGGTGACCGCGTGAACACCGGGTCCAACTGGTGACCGCGTGAACACCGGGTCCAACTGGTGACCGCGTGAACACCGGGTCCAACTGGTGACCGCGTGAACACCGCGGGTCCGACCTCCCAGTCTGGCCACGACTCTTCCTGCTTAATGAAGAACTTAACACTCATATGTTCATTCACTTCATCATACATCATCATCTGACAGTTGAGGCCTGAGAAGCAAAAATCCACGAGGAAAAACTATAAGAAAAATATGTAAGGTAAGGCAAGGTAATTATGAGGTGAAAGCGCTAGGCCAGTATGCTTATATATCACTTGGAAGGATCATTAAGATGAGCTGGGATGTGAGGACGGAGTGAAGGAACGCTGCCCAACCACTTCCACTTCCGGAATCGAACAAAAACATATTTTATAAACATCAAGGATCTGAATATATTTAATCGAAGGAAATTGTACACAGTCGTTCTCTGGAATTCTATAAGGTATATCAAGATATATACACTTAGTACTTAATAAATATAAAAATTCGGGACAGGTTGTTTAATGGCATTGATGTGCTCACCTAGATGTGCTAACCTAGGTGTGCTCACCTAGATGTGCTCACCTAGATGTGCTCACCTAGATGTGCTCATCTAGATGTGCTCACCTAGATGTGCTTACCTAGATGTGCTTACCTAGATGTGCTCACCTAGGTGTGCTCACCTAGATGTACTCATCTAGGTGTGCTCACCTAGATGTGCTCACCTAGATGTGCTCACCTAGATGTGCTTACCTAGATGTACTTTCCTAGATGTGCTCACCTAGATGTACTCACCTAGGTGTGCTCACCTAGATGTACTCACCCTAGTTATCAGTGTTAAATATTATCGAAAACATAGCTGATTTTTTACTTTTCAATTTAATTTTCTAGTAATGATCACATAGCAGGAATTTTATCTGCATGATTAGAAAAAATAAAGTACAGTGTATTTGGCGTTTATGGGTTTAATTTTTATTTTACTTCTAGTTCGCCGCAAGTGCAGAAAGAAAGAAGCAACAGATCGATGGAACTTGACGTCATAGTGTGTTCAAACTCATAAGATTCCAATTCTTGCCCTAAACTTTTAACAAAAAAGTCCCACAAGTTATTTTTCTATATTGAAGACTTCAAACAATTTATAATAATAGCTACGGTAATTATGGTAATATTCTGTCAATAGTTGAGGCATTAAGGTAATATTTATGGTAAAGACTTGTATATTCCTTTTGTGTACAGAGGAAATATTGGTATATTTCTAACACAGTCTCACGGGAGTCATTATATTATTGATTATATTTCTCTATTGATGCTTGAGAAAAGGAATCTATAATGAGAACGGAGCTATGAACGATAATCTACTTGCACACAAACAACATATATTGAGACATTCACACATGTTGTGAGCTTCACAACAACAACGGAATAGCGTGTTGTGAGTGTTGCAATACACGAGTGAGTTGTTATTGTTGCAACACAGAAATAATGTGTTGTGAGTGTTGCAACACATGACTAACATATTTGTTGTGAACGTTGCAACATAAAATTATATACTGTGAGAGTAGCATCACGTTATTTCTGCGTTGCAATGGTGCAACACTCACCACATAATATCTCTGCATTCAATGGTGCAACACTCACCACATAATATCCCTGTTTTGCATCATTCACACCCCATTATTTCTGTGTCGCAACACTCGCAACACGTTATTGCACGCAACATTCCTGTCCGTTGCACGCAACATTCAAAACACGTTATTCCTGTCCGTTGCAACACTCACAACACATTAATACTGTGTTGCAGCGTTCATAACACTTTATTTCTGCGTTTCATTATTCACAACACTTTTGTTCCATGGTGCAAAACTCACAACTTACCACTCCTGTGTTGCAACACTCACAACGGGTTATTTGTGCGGTGTAACTCTCACAACACGCTAATCTTGTGTTACAATGACGTAACACAACACTCCCAATCTATAATTTATGCGTGCAACACTTACAGAACGTCATTTCTGTGTTGCACTACTCACAAAATGTCATTTATGTGTTGTAACACTCACAACACGTTATTCCTGTGTTGCATCGCTGCATCACTCACAACATGTTATTGCTGTGTTTCAACACTCATAAGACGTTAGCAATGTGATGCAACACTCAACTCGTTTTACCATCAAGCGTTAAACGTTGTGTTCTTGCACCATATAAATTGTTCATTGCTAATATGTAAATTACAAATGATAAGAGATTGAAAAGATAGATAAAAGGTGATGGAAAAATGCTGTTATAAATTGATAAATATAAAATAATTAATATAACGGGAAAGAATATATAAATTATATGCAAATGAATAGTTATTAAAGATGGTTAAGTGTATAAATACAAGTGATTAAGTATCTAAAAATGTGAATGGAATAATAAATACATGATGATTAAAGTACTAATTTAAATGTGATAAATATATATTTTTTTGAGATATATGCAAGAGTTGTTACATTCTTGTACAGCCACTAGTACGCGTAGCGTTTCGGGCAGGTCCCTGGAATACGATCCCCGCCGCGAAGAATCGTTTTTTCATCAAAGTACACATTTTACTGTTGCGTTAAACAGAGGCTACAGTTAAGGAATTGCGCCCAGTAAATCCTCCCCGGGAAGGATACGAACCCATGACATAGCGCTCGCGGAACGCCAGGCGAGTGTCTTACCACTACACCACGGAGATATGTAAAAGGTGCTGGAATAGATCCATAAAAAGTGAATAAATATTAAAGGAATTAAATAGATGAAAAAATAGGACTCAATAATTCCAACTAAAGTGTTATTTGGGTAATATATAAAAAAGGAAGTTCCGGTCAAGAGGTAGAACTGGTGACCGCGTGAACACCGGGTCCAACTGGTGACCGCGGGAACACCGGGTCCAACTGGTGACCGCGTGAACACCGGGTCCAACTGGTGACCGCGGGAACACCGGGTCCAACTGGTGACTGCGTGAACACCGGGTCCAACTGGTGACCGCGTGAACACCGGGTCCAACTGGTGACCGCGTGAACACCGGGTCCAACTGGTGACTGCGTGAACACCGGGTCCAACTGGTGACCGCGTGAACACCGGGTCCAACTGGTGACCGCGTGAACACCGGGTCCAACTGGTGACCGCGTGAACACCGGGTCCGACCTCCCAGTCTGGCCACGACTCTTCCTGCTTAATGAAGAACTCAACAGTCATACATTCATCCACTTCATCATACATCATCAACTGACAACTGAGGCGTGTGAAGGAGAAAGTCGGGAAGGAAAAGTCTCTGAGGAAGCGAGGTAAGGTAAGGTAATTATGAGGTGAAAGTACTAGGCCAGTATGATTATATAGCACTTGGAAGGGATATTAAGATCATCTGGGATATATAAGGACGAAGTGAAGGAATGGAAAGCTAACACTTGGACCATCGGGGATCGAACACAAACGTATTTTATAAGCAGCACAGTTCTAATGAATTTAAGCAAACTGAAGTGTACACAGTTATTCTCACCAGTTCTTTATGGTATATAAATTAGTTATTGAACTTGGTAGTTATCTAATAATGAATAATTTTTGCACAGGTTTATCGGCATAGATGTTCACCTAAATGTGTTCACCTAGACGTGATCATTTAGATGTGCTCACCTGGATGTGCTCACTTAGATGTGCTCACTCTAATAATCAGTCTTTCACCTTGTTTAAAGCTTAAGCATTATTGACACCTTAAGCTGATTTTGTACTGTTCATGTTTGTTTTAATAATGATTGCATGGCAGGAATCCCAATTGAATTATTTAAGAAAAAATGGATTCATCAGTATATTTGACGTATAGATCAGATTAAGATTTGTCTTTTAGTTGTTCACAAGTGTTTAAAACAAAGAAAAAACAGATCGACGGAACATGACTTTATAATATGTTTATACCAGCCCATCTTCCTGTTTGGGCAGTACTTATAGTTACCACGAGGACATTAGTACATATACCGACGTAAAATGCAATTAGAAAGTTGAAATCGGTACTATTGAAATTTGACAAACCGGATTTTGTTTTCTATTTATGTTGCAAAGACAAACTAAACTAACCTAACCTACTCTTCCTAGGCCTAATACACTATATCCGTATGAGGCCTAATATAGTACATATGTGTGCTATACTAGGCCTAGGATTATTTATGTTTATTTTTTGCCTCATTTTTCGGACTCTATAAAGTGAATAGTACAAAACTCTACCATTTGATTACTTAGTACGTCAACCTATGTACTATGGTACACAGTGTTACAAAACTACTGTGTAAACAGGAGGACGGGTTGTACAAACTTACAAGTTGTAAATTCTTGCACTAAACTTTGTCAATGATTTTCTTGAAGTTATCTCTCTACAGTGAAGACTTTAGTGAATATGTTCTCAGTGGCAGACAAATTACGTATTTTCACTAAATTATGTAATAATATAATAATAGATAAGGTTATTATGATAATATTATAGTACTAGTTAAGGTAATTATGGTAATATTGAAGTAATAGTTAAGGTAATTATTGTCAATTCCTCTCAATAAGTTTCGGCATTGAACACATTTTTCGTTATATTTCTTTACTGATGGTAGAGAGGAAAGAATCCTGAATGACAACCTTGCTGTAAATGACAGTCCATATATAGAGAAGGAAAAATACACAGACATAACACGAAGGCATATGTGAGTGTTGCAGCGTAAAGGAACACCGTGTTGTGAGTGTTACATCACAGGAATGAAGTGTTGTGAGTGTTACATCACAGGAATGAAGTGTTGTGAGTGTTACATCACAGGAATGAAGTGTTGTGAGTGTTACATCACAGGAATGAAGTGTTGTGAGTGTTACATCACAGGAATGAAGTGTTGTGAGTGTTACATCACAGGAATGAAGTGTTGTGAGTGTTACATCACAGGAATGAAGTGTTGTGAGTGTTACAACACAGAAAAAACATGTGGAAACCCTTACTCACAGCAGAGTAATTATGTGTTGCAATATGTTATTCCTGACCAGTGCAACTCGCATAACACGATATTTATGTGTTGCAACGTTGCAACACCGACTGCATGGTATTACCGTGTTGCAGGACTTACATCACATTATTTATGTGTTGTAACTGTCACACTGTATCATGTGTTGCAAACTAAAAACACTTTATTTCTGCATTTGAACAATCCCAATAGGTTATTAATGTGTTGCAGCACTCACAGTATGTCATTTCTTAGTTGCAACACTCACAACATGTTATTGCTATGTCGTAATACTATAATAACAATAAATAATGTAATACATAAAAGTTACTAGAATTGGTAAATAAAACGTGATTCAATGTTTAAAATATGATTAAAAAGATGAAAAATAGTAACGAATTAAAACTAAAGTATTTGTGGCCAATATATGGAAAAAAGGAAGCCTTGGGTGTTGAGTTGGAACTGGTGACCGCGTGAACACCGGGTCCAACTGGTGACCGCGTGAACACCGGGTCCAACTGGTGACCGCGTGAACACCGGGTCCAACTGGTGACCCCGTGAACACCGGGTCCAACTGGTGACCGCGTGAACACCGGGTCCAACTGGTGACCGCGTGAACACCGGGTCCAACTGGTGACCGCGTGAACACCGGGTCCAACTGGTGACCGCGTGAACACCGGGTCCAACTGGTGACCGCGTGAACACCGGGTTCAACTGGTGACCGCGTGAACACCGGGTCCAACTGGTGACCGCGTGAACACCGGGTCCAACTGGTGACCGCGTGAACACCGGGTCCAACTGGTGACCGCGTGAACACCGGGTCCAACTGGTGACCGCGTGAACACCGGGTCCGACCTCCCAGTCTGGCCACGACTCTTCCTGCTTAATGAAGAACTCAACAGTCATACATTCATCCACTTCATCATACATCATCAACTGACAACTGAGGCGTGTGAAGGAGAAAGTCGGGAAGGAGAAGAATCTCTGTGAGGAAGCGAGGTAAGGAAAGGTACGGTATTTATGAGGTGAAAGTACTAGGCCAGTATGATTATATGATTATATATCACTTGGAAGTGATATTAAGATCGTTTAACATATATAAGGACGAATTGAAGCTACGACTTGGACCATCGGGGATCGAACACATACACTGCAAGAAGCGAGAGGACGGAGCGGAGTAACAATGCCCAAGCACTTGGACCATCGGGGATCGAACTCAAACGTATTTTATAAGCAGCACAGAGCTAATAAATTTATGCAAACTGAAATGTACTCAACTTCTCGCCAGTTCTTCAAGGTTTATCAATTGGTTATTGAACTTAGTTAATGAATCAGTATTAAAGTTATGTTTATCAATTAGTTATTGATCTACGCCTGGAACCTGTAGGTGCGGGATTGGGTCGTCCACCTCCCGGGAAGGTCGTGCGGCCCCAGGCTCTGCTTCAGGAGGCTGGGGTCGTTCATACCCTTGATGGGCTGGTTCTTCTACGTCCACGACCACGACGATCTCCGGGTTAGGAGTCCCTGTGCCTTTTTTCACCGACCTCAAGATCAACTCCGGAGCTCACAGTTCCTGCGACGGCGCTGGAACCAGTCGTATTGGCGTTTGCCTTTCCATTAGAGACTTTCGGCGCCGTGGAGAGGGGGAGACCTGCTGCATGGGTAACAGCTTCTCCCCCGTATCGACCTACCCTGGGTTTGCGCACTGAAGGGGCCACTACAGACCGACAACCAAAGAGCAACTCCATAGTCTCCTGAGACTGATGGATGCCTACTACTATTGTGACTCACCATCTGCATTTATTACTGTTCATGTAATATATTTTGTTCTAGTTTCCTTTATTATTAAGATGTGAATAGTAGTAGTGCAAGGGATGCTTGTAAGGGGCACTGGTCTGTAAATAAACAAGGGATGCTTGTAAGGGACACTGGTCTGTAGATAAACAAGGGATGCTTGTAAGGGACACTGGTCTGTAGTTAAACAAGGGATGCTTGTAAGGGGCACTGGTCTGTAGATAAACAAGGGATGCTTGTAAGGGACACTGGTCTGTAGATAAACAAGGGATGCTTGTAAGGGACACTGGTCTGTAGTTAAACAAGGGACGCTTGTAAGGGACACTGGTCTGTAGTTAAACAAGGGATGCTTGTAAGGGACACTGGTCTGTAGATAAACAAGGGATGCTTGTAAGGGACACTGGTCTGTAGATAAACAAGGGATGCTTGTAAGGGACACTGGTCTGTAGATAAACAAGGGATGCTTGTAAGGGACACTGGTCTGTAGATAAACAAGGGATGCTTGTAAGGGACACTGGTCTGTAGATAAACAAGGGATGCTTGTAAGGGACACTGGTCTGTAGATAAACAAGGGATGCTTGTAAGGGACACTGGTCTGTAGATAAACAAGGGATGCTTGTAAGGGACACTGGTCTGTAGTTAAACAAGGGACGCTTGTAAGGGACACTGGTCTGTAGATAAACAAGGGATGCTTGTAAGGGACACTGGTCTGTAGTTAAACAAGGGATGCTTGTAAGGGACACTGGTCTGTAGATAAACAAGGGATGCTTGTAAGGGACACTGGTCTGTAGTTAAACAAGGGATGCTTGTAAGGGACACTGGTCTGTAGATAAACAAGGGATGCTTGTAAGGGACACTGGTCTGTAGTTAAACAAGGGATGCTTGTAAGGGACACTGGTCTGTAGATAAACAAGGGATGCTTGTAAGGGACACTGGTCTGTAGTTAAACACCTCTTCTCTATCTCCTTTCTTATAGATTGGCACCACATTTGCCTTCTTTCAGCAGTTTGGCCGTTTTCCCTGTGTAAGTGACTCATTACAGATTAGTGCTAGAGGTATGCTGAGGGCCTGTGCTGCTTCTTTTAACATCCATGGTGATATTCTATCTGGCCCAGTAGCTTTAGTTACATCCAGTGATGCTAGCTGTATTCTTACTTATTTACTTACTTCTTATTCATCTTTACTACAATATTTAGTAGTTTCTCATCAGGGGCTATTTCCTCATCTAGCTCTGGGAGCTGTTCAGGCTCAATAGTGAACACTCCATGGAAGCTGGCACTGAGCTCCTCACAAGTTTCTTTATCATTTTCTGTATACTGGCCTCCGTTTTTTCGTAACTTGGTCACTTGGTCATTCACTGTCATTTTTCTTCTTATATGGCTATGTAAGAGTTTCAGTTGACTCTTTGCTTTAGAGGCAATATCATTTACATAATTTCTATCTGCCAATCTTCTTATGTTTATGTTGTCATTCCTGGCCCTGTTGCATCTATTTCGGTTTACCTCTGTCCTTTGCCTTCTGCATTTTCTCCACTTTTTCCTGCTTCTTGCTTTTGCTTCCTGGCACTGTCTATTGAACCACGGGTTATTATATGTTCTCCTACTTTTTGCTCTTAATGGTGGTATGAATCTCTCTTCTGCCTCCATGCGCCTCAGTTTTAATTAGTCCATCATTTCCTGGACCGTCTTGCCTATTAGTTCCTCCTCCCATTGCTCACTTCCCAGATAAGAAATAGAAGAGGTCCTAAGATACTGCCCTGTGGCACTCCAACGGTAATTGGTAGAGTGGAAGACGTTGTATCATTGATGGTTACATATTGGTGTCTGTCACTTCGTCTCTACCCTGCTCTCCTGCGGGTCCGGGCGGGTCCGGCTCTGGCGTCTTCACCTGGCAGTGCTCCGAGGTTCTTCTGGGCGCGGTTGAGTCGTGTCACTTTCGTGCCACCGTTCGCCAGGTGAGTTTCTGCGGTCTGGCGTCTTTTGGCTGGATGCGGTGTTGTTTATATACCTGTCTTTATTTAGGTATATTTTTGTACGACTGAGACCGTTCACACACCAGTGACTGTCCCGTTTTCAACCCTTCCTGTCCCCCTCATGTGCATGTCCAACCCATGCTAGAGTCATTCAGGGGACTCACCTTTTTCATGTTGTGAGGTGTGGGGGTTGTGGGGTTGGTTCTGTACTCACCTGGTAAGGCTCCTGGCTGTGCTTGCAGGGTTTGAGCTCTGGCTCTTGGGTCCTGCCTATCTGGTAGAACTTGCGGGATAGTACCAGTGGAGTGCAGTGGTGCTATAGGCACAATTGGGGAACACTGTATAACCATCAGAGGTCTTCAGTTGTTACACGACCTACTTGCGAGCATAAGGGGGCTTATTATGGATTTCGTAAAAATTGTTCAATTTGTTTATAAATTTATTTATGAAATGGTTATAGAAAGGGCTGCAACTGGTCCCAGTTTCAGCATCACACCCTAAACAGAAAAGGAGAAAAAAAATACACAACGTATTATGCAACGAATTTTCAACATTTTCAAATAGTTTCAGGGAATACATGTGTCAACTAAAATCATTTCTATAACACTCAGATATTAAATGTAGCACATAATAAAGGATTGTAGTGATCAGTTTTATCAAAAAAGTGTTTAGTGCAATAATATAATTATTCAAAGTTACCCTTCCAAAAATATGCAATATTTGATGTTTATAAATTTTTATAAAATCAACAAATGGACTTTGGACTAAAATGTCTCAATAGGTTTGTAGAAGCACAAACTCTACATATAAGGTGTATTTGCATGTAAATTGATTAATAAATGAAAGCTCTGAAGTACTTTGAAGGTGTAAATTACTTTCCAGAGTAAAATAAAGATCCAAGTTCGGCCACCTGTAGCTGAGCTTGACTTCGACAGATTTCGTTCATAATTGGCACCCTTGCAGATAGGCATCCATTGAGCAAGGTGTGCAAGTTTCATGCAAATCCCTTGATAACAAACGAGAAAAAAAATTGGCCAAAAAAAAAAAAAAAAAAAATACATATAAATATATTGCACATACATATTACAATTATTACAAGAGTTTGTGCTTCTACAGCACATAGTAGACATTTTAGTTGACACATGTGTTCCCTGAGATTATTTGAGAATGTTGAACATTCGTTGCATAATACTTTGTGTATTTTTTGTCTCCTTTTCTGTTTAGGGTGTGATGGTGAAACTTGGACCAGTTGCAGCCCTTTCTATAACCATTTCATAAAAAAATTTATAAGCAAATTGAACAACTTTTAATTTATACTGATATGCCCCTTAAGCCTCATTGCTGGTACGTCCGTGGACTTCCGGGGCACACTAGCCTGTTTTCGAATAGAAGTTCCGGCCCATCCTGTTTGAAGGGGGTATGTGGGCCTGCGGGCCGCTCCTAGCAGCTGCCTGGTGGGCCACCCTCTGGCCGGTCTAGCCTGGCCTCGGTCCAGGCTTGGGGTGTAAATGTGCTCCCAGTACCCCATTCAGCAGGTATCGAGCGGGATTTCTCCGCCGTCGGTCGCCTGGTGTGCAGGTTTCTGGGCCTGCTGGGTTCTGTCGTGTCTCCGTTGGCCCTGTCTGGGGTCTGCCTGCTCCGTTCTCTGTCTTTGTAGAAGCTAGTTGCTATTTACATGTTGCATGTTGCTGTGGTGCCTGTTGCTGCTACTGCACGTGTGCATTGGTACCGTGTTTCGCGGATGTGTCCTTGTTCCTGTGTCCAGTTGTGGTGTGGCACTTTGCTGCTGTTTAGTGCCTGGGGTTTGCGTATGGGGGTTTGCTTGTTGTTTTTCGTGGTCTTCGGGTACCTGGTTTGGCCCTCTCATGTGCGTGGAGTTTTTCTGTCCCTCGTTGTTTTCCTGGGGTTTTTGTGCTTCTGCTCTTTCATCCTGCCTCATGTGCAGTAGGGGTGTTCTGCGTGTTCCTTGGCTTCTTGGGAGTTTTTCAGCCTGTGTCCTGTGGTGTGCTTCTTTGTCTCGGTCTAATTGCAGTTGCTCGTACCCCTTGGTTCGGGTACTGTTCTGGCAGCAACCCTTCCGCCTTTTTTGGTTTCCTAGCTTGCCCTCCTGATTGGTTTTTTGGGGTCTTGCGATGTCTCGCGTCAGACCCGTCGTTTCTGAACTCCTGGCGGGCTTGCTTGCTTTGGGGAGTTTTTCTGTTCGGCAGACGTTCCATCTCCTTATGCCGCCTGGGTTTCGGTGGTCACGCCCGAGATCCTCCCATGGCTCCGCCTTTTCATGGGCTTGGAGGGGCCTTGTCGGGGCTGCTTACGTTCTGCCTCGCAGTCTCGCCTCCGGTTGGTGGTCGGGTGGCTTCGTGGTAGGTGTCCCACCTGTGTGCTTCTCTTGGTGGCAGTATAGGGTATTTTGGCGGTCCTTCCTTTTCCTGTCCCTTCTTAGGTGGTTACTCTTGTTAGCGTCGGCTTGGTTTTCTGGTGGGGGTTGAGGGCCGTCGTCTTGCCACATACTGTCGCCTCTTTTCATGCGGCGCTGGCGGAGCCGCTTCGGCTTGCTTTCGGTCTTGGTGTTGCTTCTGCACCGTTAGTAAGCTGTCTCGTGCGTCGTTTCACCTCTGGCCTGTTTGTGCGCCGCTTGCACCGTCCTGGTCTCTGGTCAGCGTGCTCTGTCTTCTCCTCGGTTGGTACCTGCTTGATACCTGCTTGATGGGGTTCCGGGAGTTCTTCTACTCCCCAATCCCGGCCCGAGGCCAGGCTCGACTTGTGAGAGCTTGGTCCACCAGGCTGTTGCTTGGAGCGACCCGCAGGGCCACATACCCACCACAGCCCGGCTGGTCCGGAACTTCTCTTAGAAAACAGTCCAGTTATCTCTTGAAGATGTCCACGGTTGTTCCGGCAATATTTCTTATAGTCGCTAGTAGTGCCACTTTGGTTCCGGTGTGTTTTTTCGTCGGCTCTTTTTCCTTTTGGCATTTGCCTCTGGGGGTCGGGTTGCTGAGTTTTCTTGCTCCTTCGGTTTTAGCGTTTTGGTTGTTCGGTGGCAGCAGTCTCCATCTTTTCTGGCGCGGGGTGGGGCTGCTGCGTTCTGGAGGGGTCCATGGTTTGTTAGTGCTTCGTTGGTCTGGCCGGGGGTGTGTCGTGTTTTGTGTTCAGTGGCAGCCCTCCGCTGCTGTTTGCGTGCCACGGCGTTTGGGTCCAGAGTGCGTTTTGCATTGATCTGGTTCTGTTCTTCCCGGTTCGCGGGTGATGGTGTCCCGGGTTGTCAGCCGTGTTCTTGTGGCTAAGCTGCCTGTGTTCTTCCCTCATGCCCGTGGCGTTCGTGGCTTCGCTGCTCTCGCTGCCCTCTGGGCGACGTGTCCTTGCGGTCTTTCGGGCATGGATTTTTGGTGTTCGTATGGGGCCCTTGCTGCTCGTTGTTCTCGTGTTGTTCCCGGGACTTTTCGGGGCTGTGGCGCCTTGGGTTGGCGTTTGCTGCCGGTTGTCTCGCTTCCGTGGGGGGTGCGTGGTGTCCACCTCCCGGTTCTGCCCCTTTGACCTTCCTCTGTGGGTAGTTAGCTCCAGGGAGCTGCCGGGCTTCCCCCAGAAAACCAGCGTTGAATGTAATGAAACGCCATTTTCTGGGTGAGACCCGGAGGCTCCCCGGCAACCCTCTCTCCCTCCGGTCGGCGGTTTTTCGCGTGTTTTGACATCCAGCCTCAGAACTGATGGGTGGATAGCCGGCATGGGAGGTCTGGGGCTCCCCCTTCCCCTTCTCGGGGAGGGGGAAGCTGCGCAGACAGCGGCGCGGTGACGTATGACATCATGCTAGTTTGCTTGTTTTTCTGTTGAGGAGCTCTATCCACTAGTTCGGCTTTAGGTAGCAATTTTCACCAGAATAGGGGTTTGTTTTGTAATGCTTACCTTTCTGGATGCTTGACCCGGTCGATGGCAGACATAGAATGCTTCCAACCACACGGGGGTTTCTATAGGCCATTGCTCCCCTTGCCTCTCTGAGGGGGCCAGGTTATGGCCGTGGTCCCCGGTAGGCCCACTGAACTCCATATACATGACTGATGCCAAAGTCTGACATTAGCATATCAGCCTGGTAAAGCTCCGGGGTGCCTCCGGGTCTCACCCAGAAAATGGCGTTTCATTACATTCAACACTGGTTTTTTGAAGCCTTATGCTCCTGCTGCTATTTTCACTAATTGTGCTGAATGCTTTTTCCTATTAAGTTTAATTTTTGCTTCCCAATTCTCCCTTTTAATTGCAATTTCCCGGCGACTTTTGCTATTCTTGATTTTTCTTTCAGATGTCTTCTTCTGTTTTGACACCTGGTGTTTGGGGAGGCACACACTCTCACCCATAAAACTGTGGTACCCGGCATTGTCGAGCAAGGGGTCACTTTTATTGTCAATCTTTTCCTTCATTGCTGAGCTCAATCTTGATGGACTAATGGTTCTTAAGGTCGCGATAGTAGGGCGTGTATATCTACGATGCACCCCTGGGGGGCCCCCATCATGTCGGGTGTCCTATCCTCCAATTGTGGCTCCATTGTGTGAATGGGGGGCTTGTTCGCTGATGAAATGTTTACCTGTTCATTTACATGCTGATATCTGACCCTCTTTAGCTTCTCAGACATGGGGTGGGAGACCAGGCCCCCAAGTCGGACTACGATGGAAAGCTGGGCTCTGTAGCTCCCACTACATTGGTCCCAGACCAAGCTGGTCCTGACTCTCCCTGCTCGATGGGGTTCTGGGAGTTCTTCTACTCCCCAAGACTGGTCAGTGGCCAGGCTTGACTTTTGAGAGCTTGGTCCACCAGGTCCCGACTAGGGAGCCGGTGGCTGAGCAGACAGAACACTGGACGCGTGATCCTGTGGTCCCGGGTTCGATCCTGGGCGCTGGCGAGAAACAATGGGCATTGTTTCTTTCACCCTGATGTCCCTGTTACCTAGCAGTAAATAGGTACCTGGGAGTTAGTCAGCTGTCACAGGCTGCTTCCTGGGGGTAGAGGCCTGGTCGAGGACCGAGCCGCAGGAACACTTGACAGCCCCGAAATCATCTCAAGATAACCTAACCCCTCTCTGCTCCGCTCCCACCTCTGTGGCAGGGTTAAGCCCCAAGCCCCCAGTGAGACCCTCTCATCACATGGAGTGGCTCCATCTCTCATTGTAACAACTGCGCCTTTTATCTCTCCCCCCCTCTTACTACGGGGTGCTCGGTGCTGTCCCCTCCGCAGTCACACTTGCACAATTCCTTCTGGTTCTAATACGTTCCAAGCTTTGTTTGATCCTGCTACATGGACTAAGTATTTTGATCTTAGTCATGTTGATTCTACTCATCCTGATGATTTATTCATCCATGAACACCTAGTTGATTCGGTGGATACGTTTGTCATTTTTAACCCCACTTGTACTGGTACACGTGTCGTTGCAGCCTCTTTTTGGGAAGCAGCTGTCCGTTTAGCCTTGTTGTCCTGCATTGGCAAGACCCCTGGTTGAGATCTCCAAAAATGCCTGGTTAAATGCCAGGATTGGCACAGTTATTCTCCCCCACCATATAGCAACTGGTGATAGGGAACTAAAAGACTGCCACAAAGGATATTAAATCTATCCTAGAGGCCCAAAACCATTCTATCCTCCAGACTGATATGTTACTTGATCCCCCTCGTGGTCGTCATGGCCAGTCTCTTTGCGTAATGATCACTTTTGATAGTAGGTCCCTTCAGTAATTCTTGCCGGTGCCAGATGCTCCATTTAGGACTGCATCTGCTCTCTTTGCCTCTACAATAGGTGCTGGAAATTTGGGCATGGTTCCTTCAAATGCACAAGTGCCGTGTCTCTATGCCCCGTGTGTGGATAATCAGGCATTCTAAGATAGCTTTTTTCCCAAGCTCACTGCATCAATTGCAGTGACGCCCACTCTACCTTCTCCCGCACATTTGTGCACTACAAATTTAAGGAAGCCATCCTCAATTTGAAACATCAGAATCATTTATCTTTTCCGGAGCCGAAACGCCAAGTACGCCATTTTCCATCTTTCTCTGGCATGTCTTATGCTCGTGTTTTGTGTTCAAGGTCTCGCCCTCTCCCACTTTCTCAGTTTCGCAACCGTTTCCAGATCTTGGACGCGGGACACCTACACCACCACCACCACCTCACCTGCTCTTTTAAATTTTTGGCCAGAGGGTCTTCCTCCTGGTTCTCTGTTTGGTGTCTCCTTCCTTCCCTTCCCAATCTTCCCTGTCTCCTGTGCCCTCTTTTCCTGTTTGCCCCAATTCTTCTCATCCCTCCCTTCTGTCTTTTGGCCCTCCACACCGCCTGTCCATCCAGGTCGTTTTCCATCCTCCCAGCAATCTTCATGTTGACTGCTCCTGTTCTCCTTCTCCTGTTGAGATTGTAGAGGCTGTCACCCAATACGATGGTGCTGACACTCATGTCTGTCAAAAAAATAAGCTTGGCTCCTCATCTTCTTCCTCCCGGGCGGGTAAGAAGGCATCAGTCTCTTCCTCACCTTCCGACTCTGACTCTATCCCTGCATCTCCTCCCTTTTCAGTGGTTAAGCCCTTTGTCCCGGATATGGAGATTAACTTGGCCCTCGATTCTCTCTCTCTCTCTCGGATGCTGCCCTTGATGAGGTGCGCTTCTGAATTCTGGTGAACCCACTAATGTTGACACCTGTACTCGCACCGTCTCCTGTCTTGATCTTTCTCTCCTGCTCAGACAGCTGTCTTCTTTTGTTTCATAAGGCGAATGCTGTCTGTATGGCTAAACGTGAGAGTTGGAAATCTTTTGTCTCCACCAAGACAAAAGTTTGATACTCTCTGCCCCAAACCTGGAAGAAAATCTGTAAGATAGCAGGTAAGTTTGTTCCAGATGTCTCGCCAGTCCTTCACTTCCGTGGTTCTATTGTGGTGGATCCGGTGTCGGTCGCCACTGAAATGGGTTCCCCTTTTTCGACTGTTGGCTCCAGTTCTAGTCTTCCTCCATCTTTCCTTATTCATAAGCACCTTCATGAATCTTGTAGTATAGATTTTTGCACACATCTCCAGCTTCTCTATAATGATTCTTTCTCTCTCTCTGAACTCCAGTCTGCCCTGACTCTGTGGTTCTACAGCAATGGGCTCAGATGGCGAAACATCTCATAATGAATGTCATCTCCCTCAATGCACGTTTCAGTATATACTGAATCTGTTTAACTGTATCTGAGAGTCGTCATCTGTCCCTGAGGACTGGCTTGAGGTGGTTGTTTTTCCTATTCGGAAACCAGGGTCTCTAGGGACAGCTCCTTAGGACATATGCCCCAATTACTCTCATGTGTTGCGTCTGCAAACTCTTTGAACGTATGTTCAATGTCCATATGATGTGGTTCATGGAACACTATCGCCACCTCTTCCCTTCTCAATTTGGCTTTCGCAAGTGTCAAAGCTTGACTGATATCTTGGTGAACTTGGAGGTCTGTATTCATACTGCCTTTGCTGCAAAGACTTTTTTTGTTGCTGTCCTTTCTTGACCTAGAAAAGGCATGCAACACCACCTGCAGATAGCATATTATGTCCCAACTCCATTCTTTTGGCCTTCGTGGTATCCTCCTTCTCTTCCTACGAAGCTTCCTCTCTCATCGTTCTTTTAAAGTGAGGGTTTGTACCATTCTGCCTCTTTTCGGCAATACCTGTACGTAGGTGTACCCCAAGGTAGTGTTCTGAGCACGTACTCATTTTCCTTGGTTGCCCTCAATGGTCTTCTTTACTCTCTTCCCTCTGGCATCATCTCAGCTCTCTATGTCGACGATCTTACCCTTTGCTGTCGAGGTGATGAATTGCTTTTCCTCCAATGGCGGTTTCAACTTGCGATTGATGCCGTGTTGTCCTGGGCCACCAATCATGGCATCAAGTTCTCTATAATTAGAACTTGTGCTATGACTTTTACTCGGAAGTAGGTCGTTCTTCGTTCCCCTTTGTCGCTGTATGGTAATTCTCTTTTGTGCATAGATTCTGCTAAACTTATGAGGTTAATCGTTGACACTCATTTGTCCTGGTCTCCGCATATCTCTTACCTCCGAGTTGAATGCTCTAAGGTCCGTAACTTACTGAATGTAAGTTATACTTCCCGGGGGAGCTGATACGAGCACGCTCCACCTTCGTGCTGTCTAAGCTCGAATAAGGTTGTCTTGCCTACTTGTCTGCCTCTCCTACTCTTTGCTGTCTTGATGCTCTGCACCATACCGGGTTATACCTCAGCTCTGGTGCCTTGCGTTTGACTCCTACCCTAAGCCGGTATGATGAAACAGGCATACTGTATCTACAGGATCGCCATGATCGCTACTGTCTTTGCTACATTGCACAGTCCCTACAACACCCTCCTCACTCTCGCTTATGTCGTACTTTTCCTTGCACACTTTTCTTCACACTTCCGCTCCATTTCCGTCTTCACAGATGGGGTCAAAGTCTGCAGATGGTGTAGCCTACTCTGTTGTTTTTCCTGACCACACCTATGTGTCGCCTGCATCCAGAGACTAGCATCTCCACAGCAGAACTTTGTGCTATTTTGTATGCTCTTTGTCAACAGCTTTCTTGCTATCAATTTTCCTTTATTGTTGTAGTTGACTCTCACAGTGCCCTCATGGCTCTGGAGCCCTTTAATCCAGTTCATTCGGTTGTAGTCGAAATTCAACATTGGCTGTTTCTTATCTCCAATAGATTTAAGACAGTGGAATTTTGTCACGGTTTCCCAGCCATATTTGTGTGTCCTTAAATGAGCGTACGGACTCTGTCACTAAGGAGGCTATCTGCACTTGCCCCATCTCCCTTAAAGGTGTTCCTTATTCTGACTTCTACCCAGTTATTCATTCCTCCATCCTTACCCATTGGCAGGATTGTTGGTCTTCTGTTACTCGTGACAAACTGCATACTCTTGAAGGTAGTGTGTCCCCATGGCCCTCCTCCCATCACCATAATTGGTGGTGAGAAATGGCTCTGATGAGATTACGTATTAGCCATAAATGTTTAATTCATAGGCACTTAATGGAGCGCCGCCCTGCTCTTTATTTTCCAAACTGCATTGTCCCTCTTACGGTCGTGCATATCCTTGTTGAATGTCCTGACTTCCAGGAGGCGTGTGTGTCTTGTTTCCTGACTGTCCCTCGTGGTCACTTGTTCCTCGATAGAATCCTTGAGGAATCAGATACCTTTGATATTGTTTGTCTTATGCACTTTTGTTCTCGAATTGGCATCCTTAGTGATATATACGTTTTTTTTTATATCCCACACAGTTGATGGTGCTTCGTAGCCTTCCGGGCTTGGTGCCCTCTTTTGATAATTACTTGCGTGCTCTTTCTCATCTACATTAATGACATTCCGAATGCCTCTCAATACCTCAAGCCAGTTTTATTTGCTGTTTACACAACCCTCATTTTCTCCAATCCTAAGAATTAGCAATATCCAGATTGGTAATAAAGTAGATGGTAAATTCCATGATGTTCTCATTAATAAAAAGCTAAATTTCCAGTGTCACATACAAATTATAGCTAAATATATTTTAAAATCACTTGGCATTCTTTTCTAAATCAGATATTATGTACGTCACCCTCTACTTTGGTTATGCTTTATTGGCCTCTTGTCTTTCCTTATCACAATTTTGGTATCATTGCCTGGGGTTCTCCCTAAATTATCTATGATCTCTAATTACTCAAGACAAATCATCAATTAGAACAATAACAAACTGAAGCCACAGACAGCATTCTGCCCTCCCCCCCTTTCTTAAATCTAAATCATTGAATATTTTAGATATTAAGTCTAAGTCACTTCACACCCTGTCAAGTGCTGTCGGAAAATCCGACACCATTTAATAATCATACAGATAATAGCTGTATTGTATAAACAAGTTACCCATAGAAAACGTAACTTGTAGTGGAATTACCGTCTAAAGAAAACGGGATATCATCACCACATACTATTATAATTCACCACCTATTATGGTGGGAATTATTCTTAAATACATTAGTCTTTGGACTTTACCATCATAAAAACATCTTATATAAATTAACTTAATTATCAATATTAAAGTATAGTAAATGTGACCCTTCTATCACTTTCTGAAATCTGGACAATGTAAGCCAGGCGTCAGGGAGGAAGGAGGGAGCCATTGTTGTGTCACATCCGAGACGCGTGGAGCAAATTCGGCTCCTATCATATCTGGACAATGTCGGCCAGGCGTCAATAGTATGGAGTGTTAGATGCAGCCATTGTTGAGACTAGACCAGAGGCTCACACGGGAGCAAATTCGGCTCCTGTTAATTTACTTGGACGTAGTGTTATGGAAACAAAAGGTGTACCATTTTCAACACGCTGTCTACAACTCAAGTTAAGTGTTCTTTCCGAAACCCATTATCTATCATTAGTGGCCATTAATGTCATTGGGTAGGGTGATCCAGTTAGATCACGAAATCGCCTCAAACTAAAGGTAATTAAGCCAGGTCTTTATGTTCCATGTATAGTGTTTTCTCTTATATAGTTTGTCATATATAGGATTCTGGCTTCACAGCTAGCGCACTTTTGACAGGTCAAGACGAGGAAGCAAGATTTTGTGCACCAGTTACTGGGTGATGGAAGCTACCTCAAAGAGGATAATTTGGTGTCTACACCCTAGTTATACCTGGTGGACTAACCTGCTGTACTATAAGATAAGGAACCTTTTCAATGTATGTAGTCTAATTCTGTAGTTTGATTGGCTGCATATACATAAATATAAACCCCCCCTAATGTGTAGAGGATCGATTTGTGAGATTGAGATTATTGCAGAAATACAGTCCACTTATCATTATACAAATTGCTATCGAAGTATATAAATTAACGTAAATATAAATTCATATAAATTAAATAAATATAAATCTCACAGGTCGGTTCCCACAAGTGCACTATATAATATATATATATATATATATATATATATATATATATATATATATATATATATATATATATATATATATATATATATATATAATATATATATATATATATATATATATATATATATATATATATATATATATATATATATATATATATATATATATAATATAATATAATATGAAACAGTGAACTGCAATGCTAAACCTGTTCTTAAATACATGGTAGGGGGCTGTAACAGAATCTTTGAAATCCACACTAGAAACAAATATTTATTTGATATTCCAAGAGTGCGACTTAGCCAAAGTGGAAATATTCCACAAATCAAGAGTCCCAAGATGTAAAATGTTCTTCCCAATAACATCAAAGACTGTCCCTCTCTCAACCAGTTTAAGAGAGAAACTAAGTACTACCTAATAAATGCCATGTAACCTACCTTACCTACTGATTGTCAACCTATGTCTTGCTATTATTAAACAATAATGAATAATGACTGAACTTGTAATACTTCTATATGCCAAGTAAACAAAAAAAGTTACCATGTTTATTTAGTTAAAATTACCATCGGCTGTTCTGCTGCAGTTTTGCTGTTCCGTTCAACATGTAATTATTGTCATTCTTTTTATTTTTTCTACTTTTGTTCAACTTTTGCTTTTCATCTCAATTATTTTTAGCAATTAATTTTAAGTGTTTATCCACAGCATGTCTGAAACACTGTGCATATTAGTGGCTTTAGGCATAGTATATTCTTGCTTTATCTAGAAATCCAACATTGTGCTTGTAACCCATTTTCTATGTATGTTTCTCAAAAAACATTTTCATCTTTAGCATTATCATTATGTTAAACAGGAATAGCTTATGGAATAGTATAGTGAAAGGACAGAAGAGTGGGGAATATAATATGTGATTTTTGAGAATATACCAACAGTTTGAGACTTTGCCTGTGTACTGTATGTGAGTGTTCAAATTTAGTCTCTTGTTTATGTATAGGCCAAGGAACTTTTTCATCTTTTTAATGGTAATGTTGACATTATCTATTTGAAGGTGAATTTCATTTGATAATTTACTTCCAAATACAATGTAATAGGTCTTCTCTATATTTAGTTTGTTGGTTGACATCCAACCACATCCAGTTTGTTTCAATTTGTTGTTTACAATATTACTTATTGTGTGATGCATTGGAGTTTGAATAGATGAAGGCAGTATCGCCAGCAAATAGTATTGGTTTAAGGATGTTAGAGATATTTGATATATCATTGATGTATATAAGCAATAGGAGAGGTTCTAAGATGCTGCCCTGTGGCACTCCTACGGTTACAGTAGAGATGTGGGGGGGGGGGGGTTACGTCATTAATGGCTACATATTGGTGTCTATCATTAAGATATGATAGAATATATTTATCAGGAAGGCCTCAGATTCTGTAACGATTAAGTTTAAGTAAAAGGTAGGTATGGCTTACAGTATCAAAGCCTGACTGTCAATTATATTAACCTGAATCTGGCAGTTATATTATCCTAAGACTGGCAATTATAAAACTCATATATATATATATATATATATATATATATATATATATATATATATATATATATATATATATATATATATATATATATATATATATATATATATATATATATATATATATATATATATATATATATAGCACAAGCAATTCTATATATATAAATAGCAAGCAATTCTATATATATATATATATATATATATATATATATATATATATATATATATATATATATATATATATATGTCGTACCTAGTAGCCAGAACTCACTTCTCGGCCTACTATGCAAGGCCCGATTTGCCTAATAAGCCAAGTTTTCCTGAATTAATATATTTTCTCGAATTTTTGTCTTATATAATGATAAAGCTACCCATTTCATTATGTATGAGGTCAATTTTTTTTTTATTGGAGTTAAAATTAACGTAGATATATGACCGAACCTAACCAACCCTACCTAACCTAACCTAACCTATCTTTATAGGTTAGGTTAGGTTAGGTAGCCAAAAAAGTTAGGTTAGGTTAGGTTAGGTAGGTTAGGTAGTCGAAAAACAATTAATTCATGAAAACTTGGCTTATTAGACAAATCGGGCCTTGCATAGTAGGCTGATAAGTGCGTTCTGGCTACTAGGTATGACATATATATATATATATATATATATATATATATATATATATATATATATATATATATATATATATATATATATATATATATATATATATACATATATATATATATATATATACATATATACAGTACTGTATATGAATCTGGCAATAATATTAGCCTGATTCTGATATTTGTATTATCTTATATTTGGTATTTTATAAACCATAACTTTGCATATATGTGAGTGACTCCAGAATTTGTATTATAATGCGGAGTATTTCATCGAAGGCTTAATTACTAATATTTATTTCATTTGTTTACAGATGCCTTAATCTGACAATTTATAAATATAAAAGGATGTCTGCTTTTAAATTAGTGATTTAAAAAATTTGATGTAAAGTCCTTAGTTTGAATATTGTTTAATTGATAAGTATATTTATGATCATTATTGGCCTGTATTATGAGGTGTAGGAGTAACCTATATGGTTTTCATTGGTCGTTTAATTTCTTGTCTTGATGGATGTGAATGATGTTTAATTATTATTTATTTAGGCTCTATTATTAGTTCAGAATATTTATAGATAGAATAATGTGCAATAGATGGCTCTTACTTAAAACCTGTTAATTATTATATTATTATTACTTGACAATTGTCTCAACATTCCAATTTACTGTCCTCTTACTATAAGTGTTGTTTTAATTAGCACATAAATGATCTTCACGTAATATGGTTTATTTACCCCCATGACAATGCTTCAGTATTTGTAAAGTTATAATTCCCGGTTATTAAGGTAATTAGAGAAATAACAAACCCTGAATGTATGAACGTCAAAAGCATTTTGGTATGTGCAAAATATTCTTGTTTTGCAAGAACACTGGCTTACATCTTATGAATATCAGAACCACTTCAAATTTATTGATAGTTCTTTTTCCACTGCCAGTATTAACATGTCTATTGACTGATCAGGTCGTGGAAGACGGTAGTGTAAAAGGAGACACATCGGGAATAAATTTTTCAGAAACGGTTGGGCTCTTCCATGCCGACTCAACCCCGTCGGGCCAGGTCGACCAAAAACTTATTTTAGGTGGTTAGGTTAAGGCACGGTCAGCGCGCACCTGGCTGGCTGCGGCGGGGTGGGGTGGTTGTCCGTTCCCCCCAGGGGTACCCAGGGCCCACCACCCAGGGTGTACCTGAGGAACTGGTGCCCTATATTAACCTGTTTTTTCTCGATATGTTACGTGCTTTTAAGACGAGTCTAAGGCATCAAGAAGGGGGTCTCTACTTATGGGAGGTACCGAGGATGAATGTTCAATAGATGAAAACCAAAAAATACACTGGTGAAAGGCATATAAACGTTTTTGGAGTATTTTAATGGTATGAGCAAAATTCACGATTTGGGCCGGGGGTGTGACCAGAGTACTATGGTATCAATTTGGGGTTCCTACTTATGAATAGATCAGAGGGTGAATGTTCAATAGATTCAAACCAAGAAACACAGTTGAAAGCGAATATAGAAGTTTTTAGAGTACTTTAATGAGGCTATGACTGAATAGTACAGGGAGCCCTTGGCACAGCTCCATTTTCTGTAATGGTCAGAGGTGAGCGGTGAGAACGGGGCGTGATTTTTTGACCAATCAGGAGCCGAGTAGAAAAATTCTCTTTCTGTCCCGGGGTCATGGGCCAATCAGGTGAAATTTTCCTTATTTGTCGCGGGGGTGTCACGTGACATGACATCGGCAATAGGGACCCCCTACCTATGATTACCCCAGTGGGGTCAAGCATACAAGGGGGGTCAAGATTCCTTACAAAGACCAAGTTGGATATATAGGTGTAGTAAGCCTTATCTTGAATTTGCATGATACTGTGGGGTACATTGACATGAAGGACGAGTCATAGAACAGGATCTGCATGTAAGATGGGTCATATTAGGGTTTTAAAGAAGTTGTTAAGATAGCTTTAAAGAGTCCTGTGTGCTTGATAGTGGGTAAATGTTCAGTCAATAATTCTCGTGTTTTGAATCTGAATGAGGGGTCCTAGTTTGCGTTCTAGTCGTAAAATGAGTTCCTTAGTATATTTGCTATGGAAAATGAGCTTTCAGTACTCTATATTTGAAATGAGGTCAAGAAAGACATGTTTATGTGCGAGAAGAGTCAGGTTGGAAACTGTTTATTCCAGTCATCCCCCCTTGGCTTTGCTCCGTTTTCTGTAGCTAAAGTAAAGATTCCATTTTCTCTGGCATTCAGTTCATTACTGGTGAAAAAAGGCATGCTTGCATTTGTATGGTTCTAACCTGTTTATAGATTTTATAGAGATATTTGTCGAGCCTCAAATTAGATTTTAATATGAAAAATAGCATCAAATATATGTCTATCTTTTGTAATAAACGTTACAAGCATTAACAATACCTGTGATATTTCATAGAATACGAAAAGAAGGCTAAATAGTGGGGCCTCAGCCATATTGTGTTGGGTTTGACACTCCACACGTTAATTTGACACTCGTAAATATACTATTAATTAAGGAAAGTAGTTGAGTGGTTTAAGCAATTTAATATATATTAGGAATCTGTTCATATTCTGTATTAAATTGCATATATTAACATCATAATAGTTTGCAGCTATTGTGGTGGGGGCCCCAATAACTTCATGTAATGCATCGACTGGCACTATCTGTTGCTATGAAATGCTTTTTGATATCATGTGTAAAAATTTAAAAGTCGACTATCAGTTGCCTTTTATGTCAGTGGTGGTATATCAAGCGCAAAGGTTTTCAGAAAATGTTGCACCTCCACCTTTCAAAAAGTGAAAAGATGAATTCATTTTGGTATTACTGTCATTACTTTGGAAGTTTTTAATGATAGCACATGCTTAAACAAACTCGCTCGCAAAAACAAACTCATTTTTTTTTGGTTCAACTTACACAAATAAACCCAGGGCTTTCACATTCGCGCAAAATACTTAGTCCCCCCTAAACTTAAAACAGTTGCACAATCTTCCTTAAACACATTGCTAAACTCTTATACACAAACAAAAACTCAATTTTTAACTCACACAAATAAACACGGGCTTTGCACATTCACACAAAAAAAATGCTTAGTCCCCCCTAGACTTGAACACTCACAATCTAACGGTGCATTAATTGCCAAAGCCTTCAAACCTGCACTGGGTCGTTAGTCATACATAGAATCAGGGAGAAAAATATCTGCTTCAAAAAAAAAAAAAAAAAAAAAAAAAAAAATATATATATATATATATATATATATATATATATATATACATATATATATATATATATATATATATATATATATATATATATATATATATATATATATATATATATATATATATATATATATATATATATATAAAATACAACTCTTGAATAAATAGTCCAACCACTTGGGCTGGACGGTAGAGCGACGGCCTTACTTCATGCAGGTCGGCGTTCAATCCCCTGACCATCCAAGAGGTTGGGCCACCATTCCTTCCTCCCATCTTATTCCCAAATCCTTATCCTGACTCCTTCCCAGTGCTACATGGTCGTAATGGCTTGGCGCTTTCTCCTGATAGTTCCATTCCATTCCATTCTTGACTAAATAACTAGCATTATGTTTTAAGTCAATCTAATATCCCCATCTCACGGCCCCCCAGAACTCTGCACATTCCCGCCCTCCAACAAATTCCAAAGCCTTGCAAGAGCCCACTCCAGTCACTCATGCGGCAATAGACATGTTTTTCGCCCAACTGTATTTATTTAAAATAATACGTCAGATAGAAAGAGTTTCACATTGCTATTATATTTACCTTATAAAGCCTCTCTATAAAAATTATATGCCACTGCGTATTATGATTGTTTTATAATAAATATTGCATAAATACTTACACGATTTCATAAACAAAAAATTATTTTAATGAGCCATGTTTGGAAGGCACTATCATTACGATAAACACAAACTTTTAAAACTAACTAAAAATGTATATCTCATAGAGGAAGATTTAATTTTCAGGATATATATTATTGATTAAGAGATTCATTCTGTATAAAAAAGTTGCCAATATTATCAAAACTCTGGCCACAAATTTGTTTTTTTTTAATTTTCCAAGGGAGTAAATCTTGCTTCCTCTCTTTCTCCCACATGTTTCCTCATTTGCACAGGAGCAGAGCAACTTTCGTGCGGGCCCTGGTTCAGTTCCCCAACGTCCGAGCTAATGGACATTACAAATTTCACTAAATGATGCAGTATCTTAGCTGTCTCTTTAATTATAAAGGTGTTAATCTTTGTTATAACCTTTGAGTGCTAGTTCTCAAAAGGTTCTTTACCTCAGAAAGAGAGATTCTATTTTTGTCCATATTCGAGCGGAATGTTGAGCAACCTTCGTGCAGGACCCGGTTCAGTTCCCCAACGTCCGAGCTATTGCACATAGCAAATTTCTCTAAATGAGGCAGTATCTCGCCCCCACCCCTCCGGACCAACGATTTTAGGGCAGTAAATAAGCAATTGCAATACATCCAGCCGGCGACTTATCAGTGACTGTGGAAAGAATGTGTGTTCTTAGGACCATTATGACCTCTTCACGCATTTTCATCCACTCACACATTTGAGTATTTGTTTCCCACATCAAGAATTTTGTCAAAAAAAAATGTTCAAGGAAATACGAGATTATTTATTCCAACTTATAGATAAAAAATAAAAAAATAAACTGGCGACCCCTGGCAGCAAGTTCAGGGTGGTCTCGGCCTATATCTGGCTGGGGGGTGTGGGGTTCTTGGTGAGAGATCATACGACCAAGCTGTGATGGAGGCCATAAATGGTATGCATAAACCCTAATACTTTACAGGACTTGTCATGGTCTGTGCCGCATTGATAATTCGTTCCAAGTAGTTAAAAGTTAAATCTAAAGAAAATCCAATAAAGTTCAACGATTTTTTTTCTCTCTCTCTCTATGGGTGTATGCAATTAATTTTTTCTGTTATATCTTTATCAGAGTTCGGCCATCAGGCTGTAGATGTTGAGGAAAAGAGGAAGATGCAATACAGGGAATCGCCCCTGGTATTTATTTCACGAGGTCATTGCGTCGTGTAGTATGAGGAATTTCCCAAGTTCATCGCACTCGTCAAGGCTTTGGCGGCAATTGAAAAGCAGTATGAAGGCGCAGATTTAGAAGACTCACATGTTCAAAGACAGAAAACCAAAAAAATTAACGCCGTTGAGACCGTATATGGCGGTTTTTGTGACGAAACAGAAATAAGACTACCTGTCGAAATAGGAATAGGCTTGATTAAAGTGGCGTATAATGGAATACCCAACTTTATCGAGTGGGTGCAAGCCCAAGGTGAAATAGAAAAACAGTTTGCGGGGATTGATTTTAAACAGCGTGAAAACTGGTTTATTTATCATGGCAAAGTTCGAGCGCAGAATGCATTTGAAGAAATTTTCTTTGGGGATTATGGGGATTATTGTTCCACCTCCGAAGCTGAGGAAATTGCGCCAGAGGATGAGGTTTATTGGAGGGAAAATATGCATCCCGTCATTAAGGCAGATCTAGATAGAGCTCCACCTACAAGATAACTCTTAGGAACTAATGATGCAAAGGGGACATACTACAGGAACAATGTGCAGGTGGCCTGATGGGGGGTGGGTTATCCCCAAATCCCGAGACTTTGTCCCCCAACCCAGACTCTGTTCAACCAGAACATTATTTTTTTTTGTATGTATGTATGTATGTGTTTTTACCTAAATAAAAAAATCATGTATCATTATTATTATTATTGCACACTCCCCTTGAAGATGAAATATGTTAAAAAAAAAAAATGTCAGGCAGTATTTGCTAGAGTACTTGTCATGGGGGGGGGGGGTGAATAAGTGATGAGGTCTCTCTCTTATTTTTAAAAACTACTTTACCAGATAAAAAAAAAAACTTGACATTTATACAATTTTTTATTTTATTATGAGTACATATACAAAAAAACAAGCACTTTTTTTATTATTCGTCGTTAGTGTTGTGACGATAATCTCTTTCAAGAGAGATTGAGCCTGCTCTTCCCTCCAAAGTACGTCACATCAACAGATAATATAGAAGACATATCCAGCAAGTATCTCCAAAACGTTTTGCCCAGAGAGCAAAACGTATCCAGCGCACCTGCTCGCCTCCGCCACCGTTAACCGGCAAACTGCTTGTCCATCGCCTGCCTGTCGCTGATTGGCTGGTGCCCAGTCGCACCTGCCCCACCACCCTCCGCCACAAGTTGATGTCTGGGCTACAGCGACCCAGAGAAGGCAGAATATCCCAGTGCTCCTTGCAGTTGACACGTCTCATTGGTAGACTAAGCCTTGGCTTACGTGTACTATGGGAGGTGGCAGCTTGAAGCCAATATTCCGGCACTATCATCATTCTTATTTATTTTGCTATCACTGTAACTCACTTGTCTTAACGTAACTTTTCATTTGCCAGTGATTATTCTTATTATTTTGTTTGTTGACTTGTCTGTTATATTTTATGCCCAATTTTATTCATGTCTTGCTTTTCTAACGTAATTAAAATTTCATTGTTAAATTGACTTGTATTTTGTGTGTCTTCCCATTACCTTACCACAGACGAAAGTTCCAGTTTTTCTCTTTATTTTTCTTTATGTGACGAGGCCCTGCCCCTAGCTTTTGAAACAGCCGAACACGAACGCTTTACCGTCACAGTGTAATAAGATCTAAGGTTCCTCCTTTTACTCGATGGTCTTTTCACTACTTGTGGCGGTACTTGATCTTTCCCTACTCCATCTTGTTTAGGACGCACCAGCACAAATTCTTTTTTTCATTTTTTCATTACATGGGCCAAATGAGCCAGTGTAAGGTAGTAAGATGCCAGCCATTCTTCTTCTTCACCCGCTCTAGACCAACCCACCCCAGAATTGCAGCCTATACCAAATGGCATAACTATCCGTTTGATAGAATTATTACTCTTGGCTTCGCTCATAATGCGACTCACGGCCTTTTTAAAACACCATCGTCTGTTGATAGTTGTATCTCTCCGCAATCCCGCTACTAAATCAATATCTTTACTGTGCTTAATATGAAATTGGTTAATGTCATTATTTTCAATAGACGCACCTACACTATATTGACATATGAGGGCTATGAGATAAGGCTGCACATTAGGTTTTGGTGGCGGGGAGAGGATTATATTTCCTGGAGTGTCACGATCCATAACTATGGCACAAAGCGTTTCAGGACATATTTTCTTTTCAACCACCCCATAAGGATATTTTTCCCACAGCTGTTGGGAGTAACCATTAGAAAACTCCTACAGTAACAGACATGGCGCCGGTAGATGGATCATCTTCCACAGCAACGCTCGTGGTATCTTCCACGACAGCTGACCCGTCTTCTCTCACGTCAGCGGCAGGCCCGACAGTAGAAACACAGTCTTTATCATTCGTAGAAACAGGTGGAATGGCCATACGTGGAATCTTGTGTCTAAAGTTTTTGTGTTTTAAAGTCTAAAGTCTTGTGTTTTTTTTTGTGAAAAAAAAAACGCTGGCGGGTGGCACCGGCTCCGACACTGCTGCTGAGAATTCGTGTTAATTTCGTCTCCACTCAACGTTGCATGGCCTAACTGCTGCCCAGCACGAGTTAAGTGCATGGAGACTTAATATGCCATAACTCACAGTGAACCTCAATAGTAATCAACCAAAATTAACCAATTTTCGCCTGTCTTTCTACGACCCTTCTGCCAAGTGTTCCCTATACGCCCATCCCTACTATAATTCACCAAGTATCTACCTTTAGAAACGCTACCAAGAATCTATTCGCCGAAAACATGCCCAGACATAACAACAAGCAAGGTAGGGGTGCCTCTCGCTCTGGTTCCATTACTCCTAGAGATCTGAATGAAACACTGGCAACGCTGCAACCCTCGCCGATGTTGGTAAACACAGCGTCCGCTCCCCCTCCTCACTCCCCCCCCCCTTCAACTCACCTCGAATCTCTAGTTGTAGAATTCACTCAATCTATGGCTCCCTGTCTAAACTTCAAACCTCTCAGAAGCTAGTAGTAATCCTTGGCTTCAGAAACTGCACAACCTTGTGAAAATGCAATCAGAAGCTATTTCGGCCCTCCAAGCCACAGTCACCCGACAACAACATACCATAGACCGCCTCCTTGAATCGTCGACGAACAACAACCAAGAAATTCTCAACATACAAACTGTTGCAAATGGTGCAATGGATCAAATACGTAAGATTCAGGCCGAAGAAACCCTCTCAGCTCAAAGTGACCTCCTTCAAAAGCTGGAAAAACAGATCAATCTCCTTCAGATTCTCCAGGCGGCTTCAGAAGATGACCAAGAGCAACAACAACTTCATGACTCCCTGATAATTAGCTCTACTGATCTACCTGATGAACAACAAGGTGAGGATTGCTGTAACATAGCCAACACCCTAATTAATTCAAAAATCAGTGTCAATGTTCAAATCAAATCGGCTATTATGATAGATAAAAACAATCCCCGTAACAGTAGGAGAATGCTCATCAAACTTGCAAATCCCTCTGCGAAGTTTGACCTCATACAATCAGCTGCTAAGCAAAACACCAACCTCTATATAAATGAGTGTCTTACAAAGCAGCGTGGATCCCTCCTCTTCAGGCTGCGTCAAATTCGCAAACAAAAACCTGGTCTTATCAAGCAGTGCTACACTAGGAATGGTACGATTTTTGCGAAGAAGGAAAGTACAGGAAAAAGATATGAAATAAAATGTGACCAACAACTCCTGGCCTTCTTTAGTGATTGTGGTATATCTGAAAACCTGAACCCGACCAATGCCAGTACTTAAAATAACTCTTTCAGTGCCTGAGCCTAACCTAACTTAATCTAACTTTGTCTAAGGTGTTGTCTCTGCCTTACCATTTACCTAATGTTCTCTCATTCATATAATTTCCTAAATAATCCATCAAGTCTCCATGCACTTATGCAAGCATCTACCTCAGTTTCATTGTAAAATTTTACTCTTAAATCTAATCTTACCCTATTCCATTTATATTTTAAATTTATTTGTATTGATCTATGTCATTTATTGAAATCAATTATTGATCTCATTTTTGTTCTTTTAATTAAGTTCATACTAATTATAGGTTAAAACTAAGTTAAATAAAATTTATTATCTTTAGATTATTTTACTTTACAATTATCATTTGTCAAATTTTTTTATATATTCATCTTGACAGTCTCTACTGATTTTTTGTTCTCTCCACCAAACTTGTGTATCCTCCATGGCTATCTAGTGACCTTAATTCTACCTCTAATTGTTTCAATTCTTTTGTTTACTTGCATTTATTGTTGTGTCTTGCCATAATTATTCTCTAATTTAGCAGACTCAATACTTTGTAAGCTTTTATTGTATTGTTATATTATTATATTGTTGTGTTTTGCTATAATTACTTTCTATTTTACAGCAGATTTAGTTTTCATCTGTTCCTGTAATTGCTTATCTTATTGTATCGTGACATTCTTATCTATATGCTTACTGATATTGATCCTGATCGAAATCTTCTGTCCCATATCCACACTCATCAGCACATTGATCATCATCATTGCAGGTATTACACAGCAAATCTTGCAAAAAACAAACTCCTAAATAGCACCTGCTTATCAGTTTACAATCAAAATGTTAGGTTACTTGGCAAACATTTTGATGATATAAATGCACTACTTACAGCACTAGGTACTAAATTATCTTTCATCATTTTAACAGAAACTTGGCTTAGTAATGACTATACCCAACTCTACAATTTAGCTGGTTATAAAGCCATTCATAACTGCAGGCCTAACAAAAAAGGTGGCGGTACAGCAATATATTACAAAGATACCTTCATTTGCAATAGTGTCATTAGTGATAGAGACGACTATTGTGAATATACCTTTGCCAAGTTCTCCAGTAAATCCCTTAAATCCTCCCTGATAATCGGTGCCATCTATAGATTTCCTAATACCAACATAGCTTTATTCTCTGACAATGTAAGGAATCTTATCATAAATAACAATCTCAACAAAAATCACATTATTCTGGGAGGTGATTTCAATATTGACCTGGGTCTTCAAAACAACCCTCAAGTTGACTATTTCCGTAACAGCATGCACTCCTGTATGCTTATCCCCACAATCACCAAGCCCACCCGAGTCACTCAAACATCTGCCACTACCCTGGATCACCTATGGACTAATATAACAGCTCCCCTTACATCTGGGGTAATTTATGACAGAACAACTGACCACTATCCTACTTTCCTCATAGCAAACATTGACACATCACCACCAGAAACCAAAACACTTTCATTCAGGCTACATAGTGAATCAGCTTTAGGCAATCTCTCTAATGCACTTCACAATATTAACTGGGAATCTGAATTTAATAATTCACAGGATATAAACTCATCAACTAACCTCTTTCTCTCCAAAACTCTAAGCCTCTACAACACTCACTGTCCCCTCCTTACCAAACAAGTAACTGATAAAAGAAAAAATAACCCGTGGCTCACAAGTGGCATAATTAAATCAATCAACAAAAAACATGAATACGAAAAGAAATTTAGGAGTGGCCTAATTTCAATGGAAGTAGTTAAAAGGTACTCATCAGTGCTCACCAGTATCATAAGAAAAGCAAAACTTTCATATTATGAGACTAGATTCAAAGAAGCAAAAGGCAACATGAAAAGCACATGGAATACCATCTCTAACATCCTGGGAACTAAACAACACTCCCACAACCAGATAACACTCTCTAAGGATGGCCTTACACTGTCATCTGACTTAGAAATGGCGAATGAATTTAATAGCTTCTTTTCATCGATTGGTGCTAACCTTGCAAGTAAAATCCCACAGACTCAGACACATATCAACACATATCTCTCAGGCAGCTATCCAAACTCTCTTCTCCTCTCACCAGTCAGCCCGTCAGATGTTGTGTCCATCATACACTCACTAAAAACCAAAGCTGGGAACATCAGTGAAATCCCATCCATTGTATACAAGAGCGCCTCCCATGCCCTTGCACCACCTATAGCTCTGCTGTTCAACAAATCCCTTGAGTGTCATACCTTCCCTGATATCCTTAAAAACGCAAGAGTAACGCCAGTTCATAAAGGAGGTAATCCTTCAGACATAAACAACTACAGACCAATATCGAACCTACCCATACTATCAAAAAGATTTGAAAAAATTATCTACAAACAGCTCTACTCCTATCTCGTAAAATTCCACATTCTTAGCCCCTGTCAGTTTGGCTTCCGCTCTCAAAAGAGTACCAACGATGCAATTATTAGTCTCCTTGATATAATTTACTCTGCCCATGACAAAAATGAGTTTCCAATTGGACTCTTCATTGACCTGAGAAAGGCCTTTGATACTGTTAATCACGATTACCTCTTATGTAAACTCCATCATTATGGAATCCGAGGCCATGCACTGGACTATATCCAATCCTATCTTAGTGATAGACACCAATGTGTAGCCATCAATAATATAATCTCTCCCATTCTACCAATAACCGTTGGAGTGCCTCAAGGCAGCATCTTGGGACCCCTACTATTTCTTATATACATTAATGATCTGCCTAATGTCTCTAACATTCTGAAACCTATTTTGTTTGCTGATGATACTACCCTCATTTACTCCAACCCCAACCCACATACACTAAATGATGTTGTTAATAATGAACTAAAAAAGGTCCACTTATGGATGTCAACCAACAAACTAACACTTAACATAGAAAAGACCTACTACATCCTATTTGAAAGCAAATCTACAAATGCAATTCAGCTTCAGATTGACAATGTAAACATTAGCAATAAAAATGATGGAAAGTTTCTTGGCATATTCCTAGACAAGAGACTCAACTGCAGTACCCACATACAACACATAACTAAGAAAGTCTCTAAAACAGTTGGTATACTCTCCAAAATCAGATATTATGTTCCTAACTCTGCTCTCATCTCTCTATATTATGCACTAATCTATCCCTATCTCAACTATGGTATCTGTGCATGGGGTTCAACCACTGCAAACCACCTCAAGTCCATCATCACCCAGCAAAAATCTGCTATCAGAATAATATCAAATTCTGCTTTCAGACAACACACAGCCCCCTTGTTTAACTCCCTAAACATGCTAAACATAATCTCACTCCACAAATTCTCTTGTGTCAACTACATTTACAAAACCCTATTCTTAAATGCAAATCCTTGTCTGAAACTCTTCCTGGACAGATGTAATAGGACCCATTATCACCACACCAGAAATAAATATCTCTTCGATATCCCCAGAGTTAAACTTAATTTGTGTAAACACTCTATGCAAATAAAGGGACCCAGTTTATGGAATTCACTCCCTACTGAATTGAAAAGCTGTCCAACTTTTACATCATTTAAAATGAATACGAAAAAGTACCTAATTTCATCTTCATAGTTTTTCTCTTTTTGCCTTAAAATTGCACTGTATCAATTGCTACCCAATCTCCCAACCTTTTTGTTCCCAATTTGAACATCTTTACCATTGAGATCATTGCTGTTTTCTTTTATTATATGTGCTGCCATTCTATTGTATGGTGTTTATAAATCTTGTTTATCTGTACCTTTTGCTACCCAGTCTCCCAATCTTTATGTACCCATTCTGAACATCTTTACCATTGTGATCATTGCTGTCTTATATGTGCTGTCAATCTGCTGTATGGTGTCTATTAATCTTGTTTAAATTACTAATCAAGCTGTCAATGTAATCAATCAGAGCTTTAATATAACAATGTGCTTTAATATACTTACTTATCTCTCTCATCTCATTTTTCTCTTGCAATGTATCTTTCATTTATCAATTCTGATTGAACTTACCTACTTAAAATTATCTGCTAGATTAAGGACCTGCCCGAAACGCTGCGCGTACTAGTGGCTTTACAAGAATGTAATTACTGTACTATCCAATGAATTCTCACAAACCCAATGTACCTTCTTGTATATATATAAATAAAAATAATAATAAAAAAAATAAAGATGCCATGGGTTGGAGAGCGAGTTGGCGTGTCATTATTTACAGGACATATCATTAAAGTGGCTATACCACGTTCTTCCAGTTTCTGAGCTAATTTGCACATCACAGGGAAATATTTAGTCTCCCATATGTTGCGTTCGCCACTTGTGAGATACTGCCCGCAAGCCTTGCCCAACCCATATGGGAAAATAATCCTTCCCACTTGTCCTCTTTGGCTTCTCTGAAGAATATGTTCAATGGCTTTTCGCAGAGCTTTGCCAAACCAACGCCATCTTTGGTATTCGGTATCATTTTTCAGGCCGTCATAAAAATGCTCATCCACACTCCATGCTTCGTGCCTGGGCTTTTTTTGTAAGAAGATGGCGTCGCTGGACCGTTGGTAAACTGGGTGATTAATCCAATAAGGTGCGGTAAAACAGCATAACTTTCATAGGGGTCGTCATTCATCCTATTGTAGAATTCGGGTGCTTCGCCAACAAATATGAGGCCGGGGATATCTCTATCAGTTCTAACAGCACGATTTTTGTACGGCAGGTTTTTCCGATGCAATCGAGCATAGGGGTATCGTTCCCATAAAGTGTGCACCATTTCGCTCAACTGCACGCTTGTTGCATCCAAATCATAGAGCAGACAATCACGATTGTTATAGATGGGCAAAGAGGCAAAGTCGCCAATCAGGGAGGGGAGCTCCATAGTGCTGGCTTGTGAGGTAGTGACTCGGAAGGGGGTCTATATACACTTTTCACGCCGGCGCGGGGGACAACTGCGCATCGTAGAGTTGCCAGGGACATTTTTTTTTTCCTTGGAGCTCTGGTCATTACGCACTAATATGACATTAACATCGTAATGTTTTAAGTTTTCATACAGATCTTCGATAATTGGAAGATATGTTTCCTCCCAAACTTCATCTCTTTGAACGCAGGTGCGACCAATACCCACAGGTAATACAACTCGTGCGATTTCCGGAGAAGACTTGATGAATCTCGTTATGGCTTCTATAGCCTTTTTGAAATAGATGAGGCGATTTTGCGTTGTATCTTCTTTTAATCCAGCGAGCATATCACGATCTTTGGATTTTTCTATATGCAACTTGGCGATCTCATTGTTCTCTACAGGCGCCCCTATACCATATTGCACTGCAGCAGCAATAATGCAGGGGAGATTTTCAGCTCGACAATTGGAGACATGAATTGAACCGGGAATTGGGCGATCATGGGGAACACATCTCTTGAGATTATACAAAGGCCTGCGTTCACCATAGGCGCTTGCGTGTTTGTATTTCACTGATATGTCCTTCGCCATCCCGTACGGAACGCAAGATATGCAGTTTACAGGATACACAATGCAAGTTTCATTATTGCAAAATTCTTCATCGGTTAAATATCCGGTGTGCGTTTCCAGCCACGTCTCCATTTTTCTTATTTTTACTTTCCCTTATGTTTTGGATAAAACCTAGTCAACCGCCCTGTGTCGAACCTGCGAATATTCGTCGTGGGGGCTTTGCGCCCTTATATCTCCATCCCTGCTAGTGTGTGTAAAAGTTACCACATACTGAGCAAATATTTATATTATTATTATAAGGGCCTCGACCAACAAGAAGCCCATAGGAACATTTTTTTTCACTGACTTAATTAGTATAAAAAAACACCTCAAATAGCGCAATATGTATCTCAAAATATCTTGCCATAAAATATCAATATACGTCAGCTTAAAACCCAAACACTGGCAACCTTTTTTTATCAGAAGCAGGAAAGGTCAAACACAGTGCGACATGTTACAATTTTTTTTTTTAATGTCCCCCCCCCCCCCATGAAAAAACCATAGTCAGACCATATTCCCTTAACCTTCAAACCGCTAGGGGCCCAAATGGAATTCACACCCACAGGCGCAAAAAAAAAAAAAAAAAAATTCTTTCGTCTTATAGAAGTGTTCATTTTTGTTCCCTGATCACGGAAAAAATAACAAAAAAATCGTAGGTGGCATATTTTAGCCGAAATAGGGTAGGGAAGTGTGGCAAAAAAAGGGCGTTGGCAGAGCCTTCACCAGACGAGGTCTGCTCCGCCCGAGCTGTCAGACGGCAGTTGCCACAAATATATTACCTAATTATTTCAATGTCTCTGATTGATTTTTTCTTAATTTTTTTGCAGTAATATTATTCCATACAGTGAATTGTGGTATATTTATATTATAAAATGTGTGAACCATCGCTGTACTCAAAATTATGGTGTGCATATTAGTGATTCAATTATTATGTTCATAAAGCAATAAACAAATAGTTTTGCTGTTGTTACACTATATACACAGGTTATATATAAGTATTTGCATGTTTTGTACACCATAACGAACTACTAAGTTGGTCTTGTGAGTCAAAAAGCAACGAGGAGTGATCGCCAAACACCAGCGAGCCACTCACTGCCACTCCCTCCCTCAACACCACCTCACTCACCCTCATTCACCTCCCACAATACTCTTTCTGTATTTATTCACTATACACAGACGTTATATATACGTATTTACATGTTTTGTTCACCATAACTGTACATCTAAGCTTGTATGGTGAGTGAAGGCCATAAGACGTAGCTACTCACACAGTCAGCTGATCGGCGGCCGCCCTCAAGGCGAGACGCACTAATATTTGTCCTCCAACAATATTGTTTGTGGTGTTATTATGCTATATACACACGTTATATATAAGTATCTACCTGTTTTATTCACCATACCTGAACAAATAAGCTGGTATGGTGCCCAAAGACCATAGTGGCCACCAGTAAACACCATGCCAAGTCGTGCAGACGACACTCCTCCCTCACCAAAATGGCGGTTCCCAACCTACTATTCTCGCTGTTATCACACTCTATACACACGTTATATATAAGTATCTACATTTGTGTTCACCATAGCGAACCACTAAGCTGGTATGGTGAGTGCAGTCAATAAATGGTGGCCACACACAGTCAGAAGATGAAACCACAACCCTCCCTCCACAGCCTTACTCCTCCCTCCATGGAGCATAGCGCTAAATATCACCACAATCCTGCTATTATCAGTATCCTGGTCAGTTTTATCACAGTCAGGGGGCTTCAGTAATACTATCACTGCTAAATAATAGCAGTATCATTTATATTATGGTATTTGTAGGCGATGCTGTGGTCACAAGCTGAACAGCGGTGCTGTGAGCTCGTGCTGCGTGCGCCAGCCTTGGTGGCTTGCTCAATACTGACGCTGTAACACCCAAGAATGTTGGCCTGGATTTTTTTTCTAGGTGGCATCTGGCAACTATTGGTCGTGGCTGTACTATAGCTGCCCCTATCCCAGGCGGGGCGTTTAAATTATAGCGCTAGACACGAAATCATATATAAATGATGTGCGCAGTTTCGGTTTTGTCACTGATATCATTTATATATGATATGCGCGGTTTGAGGGTTAATGAAATATATATATATATATATATATATATATATATATATATATATATATATATATATATATATATATATATATATATGCGAACAAGCCTGAATGGTCCCCAAGACAATATGCAACTGAAAACTCACACCCCAAAAGTGACTTGAACCCATACTCCCAGAAGCAACGCAACTGGTATGTACAAGACGCCTTAATCCACTTGACTATCACGACCGGACAAAATGAGGTGATAGCCGAGGCTATTTGAACCACCCCACCGCCGGCACTCGGATAGTAATCTTGGGCATAGCATTTTACCAAATCACCTCATTCTTTGGGGCACACGTGAGGAACACAAATGCGAACAAGCCTGAATGGTCCCCAGGACAATATGCAACTGAAAACTCACACCCCAGAAGTGACTCGAACCCATACTCCCAGAAGCAACGCAACTGGTATGTACAAGACGCCTTAATCCACTTGACCATCACGACCGGACAAAATGAGGTGATAGCCGAGGCTATTTGAACCACCCCACCGCCGGCACTCGGATAGTAATCTTGGGCATAGCATTTTACCAAATCACCTCATTCTTTGGGGCACACGTGAGGAACACAAATGCGAACAAGCCTGAATGGTCCCCAGGACAATATGCAACTGAAAACTCACACCCCAGAAGTGACTCGAACCCATACTCCCAGAAGCAACGCAACTGGTATGTACAAGACGCCTTAATCCACTTGACCATCACGACCGGACAAAATGAGGTGATAGCCGAGCCTATTTGAACCACCCCACCGCCGGCACTCGGATAGTAATCTTGGGCATAGCATTTTACCAAATCACCTCATTCTTTGGGGCACACGTGAGGAACACAAATGCGAACAAACCTGAATGGTCCCCAGGACAATATGCAACTGAAAACTCACACCCCAGAAGTGACTCGAACCCATACTCCCAGAAGCAACGCAACTGGTATGTACAAGACGCCTTAATCCACTTGACCATCACGACCAGACAAAATGAGGTGATAGCCGAGGCTATTTGAACCACCCCACCGCCGGCACTCGGATAGTAATCTTGGGCATAGCATGGGTTCTTGGGAGTATGGGTTCGAGTCACTTCTGGGGTGTGAGTTTTCAGTTGCATATTGTCCTGGGGACCATTCAGGCTTGTTCGCATTTGTGTTCCTCACGTGTGCCCCAAAGAATGAGGTGATTTGGTAAAATGCTATGCCCAATATTACTATCCGAGTGCCGGCGGTGGGGTGGTTCAAATAGCCTCGGCTATCACCTCATTTTGTCCGGTCGTGATGGTCAAGTGGATTAAGGCGTCTTGTACATACCAGTTGCGTTGCTTCTGGGAGTATGGGTTCGAGTCACTTCTGGGGTGTGAGTTTTCAGTTGCATATTGTCCTGGGGACCATTCAGGCTTGTTCGCATTTGTGTTCCTCACGTGTGCCCCAAAGAATGAGGTGATTTGGTAAAATGCTATGCCCAAGATTACTATCTGAGTGCCGGCGGTGGGGTGGTTCAAATAGCCTCGGCTATCACCTCATTTTGTCCGGTCATGATGGTCAAGTGGATTAAGGCGACTTGTACATACCAGTTGCGTTGCTTCTGGGAGCATGGGTTCGAGTCACTTCTGGGGTGTGAGTTTTCAGTTGCATATTGTCCTGGGGACCATTCAGGCTTGTTCGCATTTGTGTTCCTCACGTGTGCCCCAAAGAATGAGGTGATTTGGTAAAATGCTATGCCCAAGATTACTATCCGAGTGCCGGCGGTGGGGTGGTTCAAATAGCCTCGGCTATCACCTCATTTTGTCCGGTCGTGATGGTCAAGTGGATTAAGGCGTCTTGTACATACCAGTTGCGTTGCTTCTGGGAGTATGGGTTCGAGTCACTTCTGGGGTGTGAGTTTTCAGTTGCATATTGTCCTGGGGACCATTCAGGCTTGTTCGCATTTGTGTTCCTCACGTGTGCCCCAAAGAATGAGGTGATTTGGTAAAATGCTATGCCCAAGATTACTATCCGAGTGCCGGCGGTGGGGTGATTCAAATAGCCTCGGCTATCACCTCATTTTGTCCGGTCGTGATGGTCAAGTGGATTAAGGCGTCTTGTACATACCAGTTGCGTTGCTTCTGGGAGTATGGGTTCGAGTCACTTCTGGGGTGTGAGTTTTCAGTTGCATATTGTCCTGGGGACCATTCAGGCTTGTTCGCATTTGTGTTCCTCACGTGTGCCCCAAAGAATGAGGTGATTTGGTAAAATGCTATGCCCAAGATTACTATCTGAGTGCCGGCAGTGGGGTGGTTCAAATAGCCTCGGCTATCACCTCATTTTGTCCGGTCATGATGGTCAAGTGGATTAAGGCGTCTTGTACATACCAGTTGCGTTGCTTCTGGGAGCATGGGTTCGAGTCACTTCTGGGGTGTGAGTTTTCAGTTGCATATTGTCCTGGGGACCATTCAGGCTTGTTCGCATTTGTGTTCCTCACGTGTGCCCCAAAGAATGAGGTGATTTGGTAAAATGCTATGCCCAAGATTACTATCCGAGTGCCGGCGGTGGGGTGGTTCAAATAGCCTCGGCTATCACCTCATTTTGTCCGGTCGTGATGGTCAAGTGGATTGAGGCGTCTTGTACATACCAGTTGCGTTGCTTCTGGGAGTATGGGTTCGAGTCACTTCTGGGGTGTGAGTTTTCAGTTGCATATTGTCCTGGGGACCATTCAGGCTTGTTCGCATTTGTGTTCCTCACGTGTGCCCCAAAGAATGAGGTGATTTGGTAAAATGCTATGCCCAAGATTACTATCCGAGTGCCGGCGGTGGGGTGGTTCAAATAGCCTCGGCTATCACCTCATTTTGTCCGGTCGTGATGGTCAAGTGGATTAAGGCGTCTTGTACATACCAGTTGCGTTGCTTCTGGGAGTATGGGTTCGAGTCACTTCTGGGGTGTGAGTTTTCAGTTGCATATTGTCCTGGGGACCATTCAGGCTTGTTCGCATTTGTGTTCCTCACGTGTGCCCCAAAGAATGAGGTGATTTGGTAAAATGCTATGCCCAAGATTACTATCTGAGTGCCGGCGGTGGGGTGGTTCAAATAGCCTCGGCTATCACCTCATTTTGTCCGGTCATGATGGTCAAGTGGATTAAGGCGTCTTGTACATACCAGTTGCGTTGCTTCTGGGAGCATGGGTTCGAGTCACTTCTGGGGTGTGAGTTTTCAGTTGCATATTGTCCTGGGGACCATTCAGGCTTGTTCGCATATGTGTTCCTCACGTGTGCCCCAAAGAATGAGGTGATTTGGTAAAATGCTATGCCCAAGATTACTATCCGAGTGCCGGCGGTTGGGTGGTTCAAATAGCCTCGGCTATCACCTCATTTTGTCCGGTCGTGATGGTCAAGTGGATTAAGGCGTCTTGTACATACCAGTTGCGTTGCTTCTGGGAGTATGGGTTCGAGTCACTTCTGGGGTGTGAGTTTTCAGTTGCATATTGTCCTGGGGACCATTCAGGCTTGTTCGCATTTGTGTTCCTCACGTGTGCCCCAAAGAATGAGGTGATTTGGTAAAATGCTATGCCCAAGATTACTATCCGAGTGCCGGCGGTGGGGTGGTTCAAATAGCCTCGGCTATCACCTCATTTTGTCCGGTCGTGATGGTCAAGTGGATTAAGGCGTCTTGTACATACCAGTTGCGTTGCTTCTGGGAGTATGGGTTCGAGTCACTTCTGGGGTGTGAGTTTTCAGTTATATATATATATATATATATATATATATATATATATATATATATATATATATATATATATATATATATATATATATATATATATATATATATATATATATATATATATATATATATATAAATCATGGTTCCCCAATGTCATGGAGGCCACATCATTATTGGAAGGTATGTGATAACTTATTGACATTAGGGATACCTTATGTAGTTAATGACATTTCTCGATAATTATCACAAAAAATAAGTACTTGGTCACCTTTCCTAGACTACCAACTGCCATCTTTTTTTTTTTTTAATTCACTGCATTATGCAACATGATTTAGCACATTTGCGAGTCATTTTTTCCTTTCCCTGTTTCCTCATAATTATGCCATAAAAAAAAAGAGTAGCGGTGGCTAGAACTGCCAAACCAAAAAAAAAAAAAAGAAACCAGCTCATATGTGGCGATCTTTGACACTTATTTCGGGGAGGGAAAGGACGGGCAATATATAGCCTAGGATCTTGCTTCCATTCGCCAGTGTCGCACCAGTACACAATGAAACCTTCCCGTACTAAAACGTTTTACTCCAGGGACAGTCTTAAATGTGCCCAAATGCGTTTAGACACCTTTATAAATTGGCCTGTCGAGTGGCTAAACCCCCAAGACCTGGTGAATGAGGGATTTTATTATCTGAGAGTTGCGGATCATTGTTCCTGCGCCTTTTGTTGTAAAGTTGTGCATGCTTGGATTGAGGGCGATACGCCCCGTAGTAGGCATGCGAAAGTGTCGCCAAATTGTTCCTTCATAAGAGGCGAAAAGGACAATAACGTTCCTTTGGAAATCACCAAACTGGCATTCGAATATGGGCTGGATTTCTTTTCACCCCTATTCGAACCAAAAATTATAGCAACATCTGATCGTGAGTATATTGTATAAATATAATTTACTAGTTTATCTGTGAATAATTAGTATTGGCGATGTAGAGGGAAGACAAAAATAAGTATAAACGCAGGAAGTCTTTTCAAATAATTTTTCTTTATTTTTTTTGTTTTTGAAAGAATTGACTTAGAACCTGTGTCTTATGCATATATGTGATGGAGCATCTTTGTTTTTTAGAGACCCCACCCCGCGAGGAAGAAACTAAAATGACTGGAGATGATTTGCAGGTTCTGGGGGTAATTCCATACGCTAAACCTAGATATCCAGGCTTGGCAACATACAAACAGCGTTTGGAAACATTCGACCTCAGCTGGACTGGTTGTGTCAAGCAAACATCTCACGAATTGGCAGAATCAGGATTTTTCTTCTGTGGTAAACAAATATTGTTGGAGTTTTGTTACTTTTAGTGTGTGTATCCTCCTGGCCGGGGAGGATTTACTGGGCGCAAATCCTTAACTGTAGCCTCTGTTTAACTCAACAGTAAAATGGGTACTTGGTTGTAAAAACGATTCTTCGAGGTGAGGATCGTATTCCAGGGACCTGCCCGAAATGCTAGGCAGTACAAGAATGTAACAACTCTTGTATATATCTAAAAAAAAAAAAAGTGTGTTTACTCCCCTAATTGTGCTTGCAGGGGGTGGAGCTCTGGCTCTTTGGTCCCGGGAAGTGTGTGTGTGTGTGTGTGGGTGTTTTGTATTACAACATTGCTGGATGTGAGCTATAATAATAATAATGAATGGGAATATTTTTTTTCTTAAATTTACAGGCCTAAGTGACCACATGCACTGCTTTTTCTGTGGGAATGGTTTTCGTAATTGGGAACCCGCTGACGACCCTTGGACACTGCACGCGCAATGGTATCCTGAGTGCACCTTTGTCAATATTAAAAAGGATGCACAGTTCATTAAGAATGCTAGAGAATCTTCGCAGCGTCGAACTATAAAACCCATAGATGAACATCTTTTAACTGGTCTGATGGAAGGTTTGGGTTTTTTCCCAGCATTAATTGAACATTTTGGATTTCCTGATGTCTGTGTGAGACCTGCCTTAAGGCTATATCTCAAAAGCACCAAAGATTTATTACCGTTTCTTACGGAGGCCAGATGTATAGAATTAATGTTGTGGTATATGCAAGAGAGCACTAAAGCCGAAATGGGTTTAAGGGGAATTCATCATGAGGATGTGGAAGGTAGGGTAGAGCCTGCGAATCTGGAATGGCAATCCGCGCCCTCTGACATGGAAACAGTCGCCTCAGCTAATGAAATGGATGTCGACGTTGTTGGATCAATGAGCGGGTTCATGACCACTAATCTTGGTTTGCGGGCTTTGGCTTCTCCTGTTGAAACAGAGGCGGAAGAGACGACTATAGTCACTAATGAAATGGATGTTGAAACTGGCGAAGAGGCCACAGACTTTGATGTGACATCCCATGTTGAAACTGTGATGAACACATCTACGACGACGTCTTGGGCTGCTGATATTTTGTGTAAGGTGTGCTTTAACAATGCGTCGAGTGTCGTACTGCTGCCCTGCAGACATATGGTAACATGCAGTAATTGTCTTGTATCTATGAGAAACTGCCCCATTTCGCATGTCCTTCAACCGATTATTTCCTAAGAAGACAAAAAAAAAAGGCATAGAGACTAATCTATTCATGTAAATAAAAATTGTACAAATGTCGAGTTTTTTTTTTTATATTCATAAATTAGTATAAATAAGCTCACATTTTCATGAACAGTATTTTTTTTTTTGGGGGGGGGGGGGTTAGATTGCAATTGCTTATTTACTGCCCTAGAATCGTTGGTCCGGGGGGTGGGGGCGAGATACAGCCTCATTTAGAGAAATTTGCTATGTGCAATAGCTCGGACGTTGGGGAACTGAACCGGGTCCTGCACGAAGGTTGCTCAACATTCCGCTCGAATATGGACAAAAATAGAATCTCTCTCTCTTTCTGAGGTAAAGAACCTTTTGAGAACTAGCACTCAAAGGTTATAACAAAGATTAACATCTTTATAATTACAGGGGCTGCTAAGATAATGCATCATTTAGTGAAATTTGTAATGTCCAATATCTCGGACGTTGGGGAACTGAACCAGGACCCGCACAAAGGTTGTTCAACATTCCGCTCGAATATGGACAAAAATAGAATCTCTCTCTCTCTCTCTTTCTGAGGTAAAGAGCCTTTTTGAGACCTAGCATTCAAAGGTTAAAACAAAAATTAACACCTTTATAATTAGAAAGACAGCTAAGATACTGCATCATTTAGTGAAATTTGTAATGTCCATTAGCTCGAACGTTGGGGAACTGAACCACCCAACTGAACCAGGGCCCGCTCGGGAACTGAACCACCCAACTGAACCAGGGCCCGCTCCTCGCTTGAAGGTTGCTCTGCTCCTGTGCAAATGAGGATACATGTGGGAGAAAGAGAGGAAGCAAGATTTACTCCCTTGGAAAACCTTTAAAAAAAAAAATTGTGGCCAGAGTTTTGATAATATTGGCAACTTTTTTTATACAGAATGAAACTCTTATTCAATAATATATATCCTAAAGAATAAATCTTCCTCTATGAGATATATATTTTTAGTTAGTTTTAAAAGTTCGTGTTTATCGTAATGATAGTGCCTTCCAAACATGGCTCATTAAAATAATTTTTTGTTTATGAAATCGTGTAAGTATTTATGCAATATTTATTATAAAACAATCATAATACGCAGTGGCATATCATTTTTATAGAGAGGCTTTATAAGGTAAATATAATAGCAATGCGAAACTCTTTCTATCTGATGTATTATTTTAAATAAATACAGTTGGGCGAAAAACATGTCTATTGCCGCGTGAGTGACTGGAGTGGGCTCTTGCAAGGCTTTGGAATTTGTTGGAGGGCGGGAATGTGCAGAGTTCTGGGGGGCCGTGAGATAGGGATATTAGATTGACTTAAAACTTAATGCTAGTTATTTAGTCAAGAATGGAATGGAATGGAACTATCAGGAGAAAGCGCCAAGCCATTACGACCATGTAGCACTGGGAAGGAGTCAGGATAAGGATTTGGGAATAAGATGGGAGGAAGGAATGGTGGCCCAACCACTTGGATGGTCAGGGGATTGAACGCCGACCTGCATGAAGTAAGGCCATCGCTCTACCGTCCAGCCCAAGTGGTTGGACTATTTATTCAAGAGTTGTATTATTTTTTTTTATATATTGAAGCAGATATTTTTCTCCCTGATTCTAAGTATGACTAACGACCCAGTGCAGGTTTGGAAGGCTTTGGCAATTAAAGCACCGTAAGATTGTGAGTGTTCAAGTCTAGGGGGGACTAAGCATTTTTTTTGTGTGAATGTGCTAAGCTCGTGTTTATTTGTGTAAGTTAAAAATTGAGTTTTTGTTTGTGTATAAGAGTTTAGCAATGTGTTTAAGTAAGATTGTGCAACTGTTTTAAGTTTAGGGGGGACTAAGTATTTTGCGCGAATGTGAAAGCCCTGGGTTTATTTGTGTAAGTTGAACAAAAAAAAATGAGTTTGTTTTTGCGAGCGAGTTTGTTTAAGCATGTGCTATCATTAAAAACTTCCAAAGTAATGCCAAAATGAATTCATCTTTTCACTTTTTGAAAGGTGGAGGTGTAACATTTTCTGAAAACCTTTGCGCTTGATATACCACAACTGACATAAAAGGCAACTGATGGAGTCGACTTTTAAATTTTAACACATGATTTCAAAAAGCATTTCATAGCAACAGATAATGCCAGTCGATGCGTTACATGAAGTTATTGGGCCCCCACCACAATAGCTGCAAACTATTATGTTAAAAAATGCAATTTAATATGAACAGATTCCTAGTACATATTAAATTGCTTAAACCACTCAACTACTTTCCTTTATAGTATATTTACAAGTGTTAAATTAATATTTGGAGTGTCAATCCCAACACAATATGGCTGAGGCCCCACTATTTAACCTTTTTTTCGTATTCTATGAAATATCACAGGTATTGTTAATGCTTGTAACGTTTATTACAAAAGATAGACATACATTTGATGCTATTTTTCGTATTAAAATCTAATTTGAGGTCCGAAAAATATATCTATAAAATTTATAAACAGGTTAGAACCATACAAATGCAAGCATGCCTTTTTCACCAGTAATCAACTGAATGCCACAGAAAATGGAATCTTTACTTTAGCTACAGAAAACGGAGCAAAGCCAAGGGGGGATGACTGGAATAAACAGTTTCCAACCTGACTCTTCTCGCACATAAACATGTCTTTCTTGACCTCATTTCAAATTATATAGAGTACTGAAAGCTCATTTTCCATAGCAAATATACTAAGGAACTCATTTTACGACTAGAACGCAAACTAGGACCCCTCATTCAGATTCAAAACACGAGAATTATTGACTGAACATTTACCCACTATCAGGCACACTGGACTCTTTAAAGCTATCTTAACTTCTTTAAAACCCTAATATGACCCATCTCACATGCAGATCCTGTTCTATGACTCGTCCTTCATGTCAATGTACCCCACAGTATCATACAAATTCAAGATAAGGCTTACTACACCTATATATCCAACTTGGTCTTTGTAAGGAATCTTGACACCCCTTCTATGCTTGACCCCACTGGGGTAATCATACGTAGGGGGTCCCTATTGCCGACGTCATGTCACGTGACACCCCAGCGACAAATAAGGAAAATTTCACCTGATTGGCCCATGACCCCGGGACAGAAAGAGAATTTTTCTACTCGGCTCCTGATTGGTCAAAAAATCGCGCCCCGTTCTCACCGCTCACCTCTGACCATTACAGAAAATGGAGCTGTGCCAAGGGCTCCCTATACTATTCAGTCATAGCCTCATTAAAGAACTCCAAAAACTTCTATATTCGCTTTCAACTGTGTTTCTTGGTTTGAATCTATTGAACATTCACCCTCTGATCTATTCATAAGTAGGAACCCCAAATTGATACCATAGTACTCTGGTCACACCCCTGGCCCAAATCGTGAATTTTGCTCATACCATTAAAATACTCCAAAAACGTTTATATGCCATTCACCATTGTATTTTTTGGTTTTCATCTATTGAACATTCATCCTCGGTACCTCCCATAAGTAGAGACCCCCTTCTTGAGGCCTTAGACTCGTCTTAAAAGCAAGAGACATATCGAGAAAAAACAGGTTAGGATAGGGCACCAGTTTCTCAGGTACACCCTGGGTGGTGGGCCCTGGGTACCCCTGGGGGGAATGGACCACCCCACCCCGCCAGCCAGCCAGGTGTGCGCTGACTGTGCCCTAACCTAACCACCTATAATAAGTTTTTGGTCGATCTGGCCCCCGAGAGTCGAGTCGGCATGGAAGTGCCCAACCGTTTCTGAAAATCAATTCCCCATCTGTCTCCTTTTACACTACTAATGTGCAGTGACTAAATGTCTAACATATTCAGAGATTTGAGTAGGGGTACCGAGTGATGTCTGGGGGCCAAGAGTTGGATATTGTCCTAATAGCAGTTTTGTGTTGAGTAATTAGAGGACGTAAATGATTTTGGGTAGTAGAACCCCAAGCACAAATACCATAGTTGAGATATGGATAGATGAGGTAGTAATAGAGAGTCACCAGGGCAGGGTGAGGTACATATCAACAATATCAACAAGTCTACCCCATCTGCTGCATACATCTCTGCTGCTACCATGCTAAACAATTCTAAGCTCGGCAAGGCCGTAAAGAATGATAGCACACCTATCAGGATGAACCCAACCAGCCAAGCTAGCAACAGGAATAATGCGGCTGTCTCCCCCTTAGGGGCTACCGGGGGGAGTACCGACCCTCCCTGCGTCAACAATAACAAACCTTCCCAGCTGACTGAAGCGTCGTCACTGACTCGAGCCTTACAACAGTTATGTAACCATATGGAGCAACTTAAACGAGCTGCCTCCCCATGTACTGACTTTAAGCGTCCCGCTGATAATCCATGGCTCAGATTATTGACTCAAATACATGATGACCAAAAGTCTATAATCCGAGAGCAGTCGGACCTGATAATGAAGCTTCAGAGTGATGCTTTGGCAATGCACAAGGCTAACCAAGATCTGTCTGCCAGAGTCGGCCACCTCGAACATGAATTAAGCTCTCTTCGGATCTCGGTTACTAACTTTAAACCAGCAGAAACCTCTAAGAAGCAAGAAGAGATGTTACAAAAGTTAGAGAACCACTTTAACTCCCTACAACAGCAACACACTGCAACCCAAGACGAATCAGACCAACTTAAGCTCCTTGATTCTGTCATCATCTCATCACAGGATTTTCCCCATGAAACTGACAGAGAAGACTGTACTGCCATCGTGATCCAGGAATTGCGTACTAAGTTGAATTATTCAATTGAAGCAAGAGACATTAAGTCAGCTTATAGAGTGGGTACCAAATCATCTGGTGCAAACAACAGAAGGATACGCGTGAAGTTAGATAGCTGCTCCCGCAAGTCAGACCTTATCACTGCTGCAGTCGCTAGGAAATCCAAGGTTTATGTGAACGAATGTCTTACCAGATTCAGACAAAATCTCTTATTTAAACTACGTGGAATTCGCAATAGATCCACTGCTATTAAACATTGTTTTGTGCGCGATGGTAAAATAATAGCTAGGAAGACTGACTCTGGAAAAACTTATGTCATAACCACTGAAGCACACCTCACTTCTTTCCTGGATGACTGTGGGATATCAGCTGAATAACCAGAACATAATTTGTAGTCTCACATACAACCAAAGTGTACTTAAGCTCTGCCTTTCCTTTCCAAAGGTGTTTATTTTTATTTTTATTTTAATTTTTACTTTATTTTTTGTTTGTCATCTTTGCCTGTTTTATACTCTTAATTATTTGTTCTTAGTTAATCCCCTTGTCACTAAACCTAGGGCTTTTTATTACCCTGTTAATTAACCATTACTAAGCTAATTATCTTCAAGATCATTTTTTTATGATTATTATTTTTCTTATTATTTTTTATTTTACATTTATATTGTCAGTCTCTACTGATTTTTTGTGTTTTATTTTATGTAACTTCTGTGTCCTCCCTGGCTATCTATTGGATCTTTATTTTACTTCTAAATTGTTACTATTTTATTGTATCTGCTCTTATTCTTGTGTTTTGCTTTATCGTGTATCTTGTATCGTGATCCCTCTGCATCTCTATGCACACTGATATTGATCCTGATCAAAATCTTCTGTCTCATATCTATACCAACCAGCACATTGATCATCATTATTGTAAGTATTTCACAGCACACCAGGCTAAAAACAAACTCCGAAATAGCACCTATCTATCAGTTTATAACCAAAATGTTAGATCACTTGGTAAACATGTTGACGATTTAAATGCACTACTCACAGCACTAGGTACTAACCTATCGTTCATTATTTTAACAGAAACTTGGCTAAATAAAGACTATACCCAACTCTACAACTTAGCTGGTTATAAAGCCATTCATAACTGTAGGCCTAATAAAAAAGGTGGTGGCACAGCTATATATTACCGAGATACATTTATCTGCAACAGTGTTATTAGTGACAGAGATGACTACTGTGAATATACTTTTGCTCAGTTTACAATTAAATCCCTTAAATCCTCTTTGACTATTGGATCCATCTATAGATTTCCTAATACTAACATAGCTTCTTTCTCAGACAACCTAAGGAATCTTATTATAAACAACAATCTCAACAAAAACCACATCATTCTGGGAGGAGACTTTAATATTGACCTGGGTCAACAAAACTGCTCTCAAGTTGACTATTTCCTTAACAGCATGAACTCCTGTATGCTAATCCTCACTATCACCAAACCTACCCGAGTCACTCAAACATCAGCCACTACCTTGGACCACATATGGACAAACATAACAGCTCCCCTTGTATCTGGTATAATCTACGACAGAACAACTGACCACTATCCTACCTTTCTCATAGCGAACATGGACATAACACCACCAAAAAGCAAGAAACTTTCATTTAGGCTACACAGTGAATCAGCTTTAGACAATCTTACAGAGGCACTTCACAATATTAACTGGGATTCTGAATTCAATAATACCCATGATATAAATTCATTAGCTAACCTCTTCCTCTCCAAAACTCTAAGCCTCTACAACCTTCATTGTCCCCTTCTTACAAAGCAAGTAACTGACAAAAGATTAAACAATCCATGGCTCACAAGTGGCATTCTCAACTCAATCAACAAGAAACATGAATATGAAAAGAAAGTTAGGATTGGCCTAGTTTCAAAAGAAGTAGCTAAAAGGTACTCATCAATGCTTACCAGTATCATAAGAAAGGCAAAACTTGCATATTATGTGAATAGATTCAATGAAGCAAAAGGCAACATGAAAAACACTTGGAAAACTATCTCTAGTATCCTAGGAACTAAACAACACTCACATAACCAAATAAAACTCTACAAGGATGGGGATATACCGTCAACTGATTTAGAAATGGCAAATGAATTTAATAGTTTCTTTTCATCGGTTGGTGCTAATCTTGCCAGTAAAATCCCACAGACTCAGACACATATTAACACATATCTCTCAGGCAGCTATCCAAACTCTCTTCTCCTTTCACCAATCAGCCCGGCAGATGTTGTGTCCATCATACACTCTCTAAAAACCAAGGCAGGGAACACCAGTGAAATTCCGTCCATTGTGTACAAGAGAGCCTCCCATGCCCTTGCCCCACCCATAGCACTACTGTTCAACAAATCTATAGAGTGTCACACCTTCCCTGATATCCTCAAAAAAGCAAGAGTAACGCCAGTCCATAAAGGAGGCAATCCGGCGGACATAAACAATTATAGACCAATATCAAATCTACCCATTCTATCAAAAATATTTGAAAAAATTATTTACAAACAGCTCTATTCCTACCTCGTAAAATTCGACATACTCAGCCCCTGCCAGTTTGGCTTCCGGTCCCAAAAGAGTACCAATGATGCAATCATTAGTCTCCTTGACATTATCTACTCAGCCCTTGACAAAAATGAGTTTCCGATTGGACTCTTCATTGACCTAAGAAAAGCCTTTGATACTGTTAATCACAACTACCTCTTACTTAAACTCCAGCATTATGGAATCCGAGGCCTTGCCCTTGACTACATCCGATCCTATCTTAGTGACAGACACCAATATGTAACCATCAATGATACAACTTCTTCCACTCTACCAATTACCGTTGGAGTGCCACAGGGCAGCATCTTAGGACCTCTTCTATTTCTTATATATATAAACGATCTGCCTAATGTCTCTAATATTCTCAAACCTATATTGTTTGCTGACGATACTACCCTTATCTACTCAAACCTCAACCCACATACACTAAATAATGTTGTGAATAATGAATTAAAAAAAGTCCACTTATGGATGTCAACGAACAAACTAACATTAAACATCGAAAAGACTTACTACATCTTATTTGGAAGCAAATCATCAAATGCAATTCAGCTACAGATAGACAACATTAACATCAGTAATAAAAATGATGGCAAGTTTCTTGGCCTATTCCTAGACAAGAGACTCAACTTCAGCACCCACATTCAACACATAACTAAGAAAGTCTCTAAGACAGTTGGTATACTCTCCAAAATCAGATATTATGTTCCTAACTCTGCTCTCCTCTCACTATATTATGCACTAATCTACCCCTATCTTAATTATGGTATCTGTGCATGGGGATCTACCACTGCAAACCACCTTAAGCCCATCATCACACAGCAAAAATCTGCTATCAGAATAATAACTAACTCTGCTTTCAGACAACACTCAGCTCCCTTGTTTAAATCTCTAAACTTGCTAAATATTAACTCCCTCCACACATTCTCTTGTGTCAACTACATTTACAAAACCCTGTTCTTAAATGCAAACCATGCTCTGAAACTCTCCCTGGACAGATGTAATAGGACCCATTATCACCACACCAGAAATAAATATCTCTTTGATATCCCCAGGGTCAAACTTAATCTGTGTAAACACTCTATGCAAATTAAGGGACCTAGTCTATGGAACTCACTCCCTAGTGAATTGAAAAACTGTAAAACTTTTGCCTTATTTAAAAGCAAAACCAAAAAGTACCTAACTTCATCTATTTAGTTTCCTACACTGAGCTTTAAATTTGCTCTGTACCTAGTGGTACCCAATCTCCTAATTTTTATGTAATATCAAACAACCTTATCATTGTGTTCATTGCTGTCTTCTTTTATGTGCTAGCCATATGCTGTATTGTGACTACCAATTTTTATCAACTACCATTCAAGCTGTCATTGCAATCAATCTTATATTGTTTCTGCTGTATTGTGCCTACCAATTTGTTGTCAACTACCATTTTAAGCTGTCATTGCAATCAATCATAGCTACCTATGTGCTTTAATATACTGTACCTATAATTTTCTCTCATCTTTTTTTTTTTTTCATTCCATGTAATCTGTTATCATTTTTTTGTCTATAAATTTTGCAAGTATTTACCTCCTTAAAATTTTCTTAGATTAAGGACCTGCCCGAAACGCTGCGCGTGCTAGTGGCTTTACAAGACTGTAATTACCATAATTGTATGCTCACATTCCTTATGTACATTCTTGTATATGCATAAATAAATAAATAAATAAATAAATAAACATAATATCTGATCTTAGAAAGAATGCCAACAGTTTTTGAAACTTTTTTTTATATATTTAGAATGTGTCTCTGGAAATTCAGCTTGTGGTCAATGAGAATGCCAAGGAATTTGCCATCTAATGTGTTACAAATTTGAGTATTGTTTATTTTGAGATTTATTTGATTACAGGATTTATTGCCAAACAGAATTTAGAAAGTTTTGTCAATGTTAAGGGTGAGTTTGTTGGCAGTTAGCAAAAGATGGACTTTATTTAGCTCAGTATTTACTGTGGCATTTAGAGTAAGGGGATCAGGACTGGAGTAAATGAAGGTTGTGTCGTCAGCAAATAGAATTGGTTTGAGGTGTTGGGAGGCATTTGGAAGGTCATTAATGTAGATTAGAAAGAGGAGAGGGCCAAGTATGCTGCCCTGAGGAACACCAATGTTGATGGGTAGGGTGGGAGAAATTGAATTATTCACAGAAACATACTGGAGCCTGTCAGTAAGGTAGGATTTGAGGTATTGAAGGGAGTGTCCTCTGACTCCATAATGATGTAATTTAAGAAGAAGGTTTTGGTGGTTGACAGTGTCAAAAGCCTTACGCAGGTCCGCAAATAACCTAACAGGGAACTCATTTTTATCAAGAGCTGTATGAATCGAGTTAAGCATACTAATAAGTGCATCGTTAGTGCTTTTTTTGGGTCTGAAGCCATATTGGCAAGGGCTAAGTATATTGTGTTTGGCTAGATAAGAGTGTTACGAACCCGGATCCAGCGTCCGAGCAAGGAGCAGTGACAACCACGCCATCTGTGGGTCAGCTCCCGAAACCCCTGCCAAACGGACGACGACACCTAGTGAGGACAGCGTGTACTGGCCTCGAGGACCAGTTTCCAGTCTGGTTCAGCGCTCAACACCGCCGCTCCTGACCTCTGGTGAGGTGGTGCTCCGACGACAGCGCCATCTATGGACTGGATACGTCAGGTGTTAGTATCTGAGCCTGTAAGTGAGATGTATTAGTGTCCCAGTTATTGATGACGTGTCTGCTTACAGAGTCGACCTGGGACTACTGTGATGGGAGTGGAGTCAGTCTACCCGAGGCAGCCAGTCTCCATACTGTGAAGTTTGCTGCAGCTGTTGTGACATCGTCCCCCCGGAAGAACACTGTGGTGTGTTAGCCTGCCATTGGCGTGGCAGTGAAAGGATTTACCCGGGACCGACTGTTGGAGACGATCATCCACTGGGGTATTGAGGACAGGAGGGTGATTTGTGATATCACACGAGACTCCTGTCTAGGGCGTACCCCTTATATCGTTCGTGGAGTGGCCGTACCAGCCTTGGTGGCTCAGTACCTGCCAGCAGACCAGCTGGACGTGTGGTTGACGGCCTCCACGACGGTGCCCCCAGTGGACCTGCGTTTTGGCTGACCTGTGGCCCGGGTAGGCTCGGCATTCTCAGAGGACACGTCGTGAGGCCACGAAGAAAGCACCAAAGACTCAGCACCAAGTGTTGTGGCACCAGCGTCTTCAGCAGAAGACCACGATGAAGGATTAATCCCCTTGTATAGTGTTAATACCCCTCCCCCTTGTGTACTCTTTTATTCTATATATTTAATCGGTGATGGTGAACATTATAATATTAAGTTCTTAACTTTCTTTCCCTACTCCCTTTTAAGTTACTTGCGTCACGGATCTCATCCCTTGATAGCCACTACTGGCTTGGGAACGGATACATATATCTTCCTCTAACAACATCAGAGTGAGAACCCCGTTGCATCCCGAGAGGGCCGTAACAAAGAGTAACGCTGCTTGTAGATTAGTTTTTCAAATTTTTTTGACAAGTTTGGCAGGATTGATATAGGTCTGTAGTTGTTAACATCTGTGAGATCACCACATTTGTGGACAGGGGTTACTCTTGCTTTTTTTTTTAGAATATCTGGAAAGGTTTGGAGTTCAAGTGACTTGTTGAAGAGCAATGCAATAGCATGGGCCAAAGATCGGGAGGCTTATATGATTTGAGAGAGAGAATGCTTTGTGGACACAGCATCAATATGGCTTAAGGCATTGATCTTTGCCTCAAGACGAAGCTTGGGCTGCCCTCTATTTTGTTTCTTGGGTGGAAAGGGAGGGATTAAAATTGGAAAGGGTTAATCTCCCACGGTGCAGGAAAGTGTCGTTGTTTTTTCTCTTGGTACAAATTATAAAGCTGATACATTTTGAGTTCAGTTCCAGTTTTAGTTATCCATTTGGAACAATGTTGACCTTCAATAAAGAAATTCTGGAGGGCTTTTGTGCAAGGGTTAGGATGAGTTAGCCTAAGCATTTTTATACCAATTTGACAGTTAATTTCAGTAACACGATCAACAAGAGCGTGTTTATTAAGATATTAAATAAGGTAGGACTGAGGACATCTCCCTGTGGGGTGCCTAGTTATCCATTGATGGATAACTTAGGCACCCCCTGCAGAGTGCCTAAGTTATCCATCCTTAGCTGGACCATCTCTGTGAATTACATAATTTATCAGTATTGTGCAGCCTGTGATCCCCGCCTGGCTAGATACTGATACCTAGGTAATTGTAAACATATGTAGTTTCACTTGGGTTATAAATATGTCTATGGTAAAGTATTTAAAATGAAGCTTATGTTGTGGGACATTTGGGGCTTGAATCTAATTATTTAAATATTAATATAGTAAATTAAATTATGAAGGACCACCCGCTTTTATAGTAAAGAGGGAAACTGAAAAATTATGATCATTAGGTAATTCCTAGATGAACCAGTAACTATGGATAAAATACTAGAGAATATGATCATAGAAATAATTAATGGGCTGTATAATTAAATGAATCAAACCTCAAACACCTACATTGGGGGGTTATTACTGGAACTCAGTACGTCCAGGAACTAGTGTGGTTCGTTCACTAATCCAATGTATAATAATCTAATCCTATGAATACTTATTAAATCATTATCGTTATCATTAATGGGAACATAGATTATGAACATAATAATAATAATCATAATAAACACATGTTAATCCAATAAACAGAGTTCTGCATGTAAAAGAGTACAGATAATAAATGGGAGGAATACAAAGGAATCTTAGCTTAATGACGATTCCTTAGAAGTTAGTCACGACGCTTCCTCTGACTCTCCTGGACTCGGCATGGAACACTAGGAGTTGATTAACATGGGAAAGGACAGCTCGGAGAATTCTTCTCACACGCTGCAAAATAAATGTTTACAGTAGCAACAAATTAACTACTGTATTTCTATGCTCAATAATTTAATATTAATGGTAAATGAATGATAATGACCTGTAATTTATTGTTGTTATACGTCGTCACGACAAGCTACCCAGCTATAAGTCTACACCCTATCAGATGCATCAAATAAGGATAAGATACTTAGCTAATATGGGCACTGTGTAAGTTTAGGCTTGCCGAAATTTGCGTCCCAGGCTCTGGCTTGGCCTATCCTGGATAATGGCGCGCTTCACTGGCCGGTCACGTGGAGTCACAAAGAACCAAAATTTAACAGGTTCCGTGAATGACACTGACACCAGGTGAAGGTATTGTCTGCAAGGCTCTTCACGCCTCACAGTGGCGACTTTCTTCTGTAGTATGGATAGCGTTTACCCCGATGACTGGGTAATGGCGTCTCCTCATGAGCAACACGTGAACAGGTCCACTCGGGAGCGATTCAGCACGTGCACTGGCGTCCTCTCCCGCATCGCCCCGCGTCCCGCGTTTATTAACCAAATTAATATTATGGATATCATTATTTCTCGCGGTTGTGCTTGAAATGCTCGAGTTAGGACGGGTTTATTATTTGGAAGAGTTAAATATTATCATTTGCCAGTGCTATGATAGTAAACGTATAATGGAGAAGAATTAATGTCTCTCCATGGCATTCACGCGTGACGTTAATTTTTATTACTAGATATCTGCTATAACTATAAACTCTCTATTTGGCTTTAGTTGGAGATCAGTTTATCTGTAATTAATTATCACACAGAACACCATTTGTTATAGAGAATCGAATTCAATTCTCAGGCACATTAGATATAAATGTGTTTATTACAATGAAATCTGACGCAATACTGGCGTCGGGTGACGTAAGAATTCTAGCCTATTGTACAGTTGTAATTATTAGTACATGTGAATTCTACGTTGTGTTAATTTTACTTACTACAATGATTAGTAGAATTAGTAATAATTAATGAGAATACGACAGTGTTGTATTCAGTGTTGGAAATTTCCAACATATGTTTCTGTCTTTCTTAAGACATGTAAAACATTTTTTGTTTATTAACGAATTTACGTGAAATAAACATTGATGTGAGAGAGAGAGTAGCTCCGTCGATCGATCAAATATCTTCGGTTGTACTTAAAATATTTGTCTGGTAGATATCTTACATATAGTTCCCATTACTGTCTTTATTCTGACTAATAATTTTGGTTTAATAAGTTATCATAAATACAGTTTTGATATTCCTAGAGTACGACTTAATCAAACTAGAAATGCTCTACAAATCAAGGGACCCAGATTGTGGAATGACCATCCCAACCATGTTAAAGACTGTACCTCTCTCAACCAGTTTAAGATAAAAACGAAGCTGTACCTAATAAATTCCCTGTAACCTACCTTACCCCTCTATTGTCAACCAATGTCTGTTTTTTTAAAGAGCGCTGTTTGTCGATAGAATTGTATTTGTGCTGCTTTTTCAGCTATGTTTTCATTCCATGTTTTCATTTTATTCTTTATGCTCAATTAGTATTAAGTTTTAGACATTTAAGTTTTTCATGCCCGAAACGCTTTGCGTAATAGTGGCTTTAGGCATTGTATGTACTTGCTCTATCTATAAATCCATCACTCTTAGTAAAATCTTTTGTATGTATGTACCTTACATATATAAACATTTGATTTGATTTGATATACACTGATGATTCCCTACACCGCACCACGGGTGCAGTTGTTCTGACAATAGGCGATGGCTTGTACTTTGAGTAAGGAGTCCATATAAACAACTGGGCCTCTACCCTTCAGACCGAACTATTTGCCTTGCTTCTTGCACTGAAATGTGTACAAGTCTCCAAACTTGATACATTAATTGTAAGTGACTCCTTATCATCCTTAAATGCTCTCAACTCTTTAACACATAACTGTAACGTGCTCGTGTCCGAAGCTAGACACAAATACAACAAAATTATTAATGATGGTAACAGAGTCCATTTCATGTGGTCTCTATCTCATGTTGGCCTCCGAATGCATGATAGAGCTGATAAGTTAGCCAAAGAATCTGCCTTTAAAGGAGATGTTGAGTGTAACCTTGGATTGTCAATGAGCAATCTGAGAGCAGTAGTACACCGAGAACTTCAACAAGATCTTGTAGATCTGAGGCAAAGTGAAATCGACCCCAGTAATTCCATCTATCATCATACTATCATGCAAGAGGAGCCACACATCTATGGTTCATCCAATAAAGTCACACCTTCCCTGATATCCTTAAAAAGCAAGAAGTGTTCTGCATGTTAGCATAACAAGTAGTGTGTATCATTATATCATCAGCATACCCAGTAGTGTGTATCATTATATTATCATGTATTATGATACTTGATACAAGGTCTAAATTGATCGATCGAACGATCTAAATTGGGTACTGAAATATGGTCAAAAGATTGGCGGATGCCGTTTAATACTGACAAATGTAAAGTTTAAAGGATAGGTAATGACGATAGACCGAGTTATACAGGAATTATACATTAATATAACATTATAATAACGTAACGATGTCGTGTAAATAACGTTATATTGACGACATATAAATGTTATATTTATGTTATAAGAATGTAAATTGAATAGGTTTACATAAAGTAAAAAAAAAAAACGAAATGTTGACTGAAAATTGTTTATTTTTATATATAAAGCATGAAAACATTATAATTCCATAGCATTCACTACTATTTTTAAATTTTTACATAATTTTAAATATTTACATAAAAGATTGACAATAATGGTGTCCTCTTGCTCGACAATGACGAGTACCACAGTCAGTTTTACGGGTGAGAGGGTGTGCCTTTCCAAAAACCCGGTGTCTAAACAGAAGAAAACATCTGAAAGAATAATCAAGAGTTGTAAAACGTCACAAGGAAATAGCAATTAAACAGGAGAATTGGGAAGGAAAAATTAGGCTGGAGCTAAAAATCTAGAGGTTTCTTTGAAAATTAGGGTTGGTATGTGAACATATGGTATCTGTGCATGGGGTTCATTCATCCACTGCAAATTACCTGATGCTCATCACCACCCAATAAAAATCTGCTATCAGAACAATAAAATTGTCTTCAAACAACACACAGCCTCTCTGTTTAAATCCCTGAACATGCTAAATATACACTCACTCTACACATTCTCTTGTGCTATTTACATGAAAAAACCTTGTTCCTAAATGCTAATCCTGATCTGAAACTCTCCATTGATAGATGTAATAGAACCCACGAGCACCACAACATAAATAAATATCTGTTTGATATAAATTGACAGTCATGCTAATAAAATTGCCAGTAAGGTTTATGTAATTCACAATCATCTTAATATAATTGCCAGTTTGGATAATATAATTGACAGAGGATTATACGAATCAGGATAATATTATTGCTAATGAAGCTAATATAAGTTTGAATCAGGCTTTTTCACCCACAGGGTTATTGATCGATGGAACTGACTACCCACCAACGCCATAACTGCCAAAATGTGCTGAATTTCAAAATATACCTGGAAAAAATCAAGCAAAATGGGGGGGGGGGGGAAGGGAACCTTCAACAAGCTGCTAGCTTCCCGTTTTTATCGAGGCCACTAGGGTTAGTAGCCCTCAGGTAAATCGGGAAAATATTATTCCAAGACAATTACAGCATAACTGATAAAGTTAGGCTAGAGTAATATAAATTTCTGGTAAATTTAGAGTGATGTAAATTTCTAGAGTAATATAAATTTAAATTTCATATCAACATGACTGACAGTTATAAATGCCAATCTGCCTTCAATAAACTCTTCGGTGAAATATTTATAATCAAGAGTATTATTCATAAATATGCCTAAACAAAAAATATAAAATAGACATCAGTTTGCATATGAATCTGATGAGAAAATTCCCTGATTAACCTACATTTCCCTATCAATCAAATGGTCTCATCTTAAGTACGTCTCAGACTGTCTTCTTCACCAGCACCAATGCTAAATAATATTACAACAATAATGTCCATAACTTAGCACATTATTATTTACATAAATATGAAGAAAAACATTTACAGCTTTGATTTATCTTTGCTAAACTAAAGAGATATTTCTATACTTATAGGCAATTTTGAATTTTCCTATAGTGACAGCTTCTCTAGTTCTTGCTTGGTCATCTAACTTTCATAAAAGAACAATATAATAAAATATCTTGATCTTTACCTTTCATGGTTTACCTTCAACATTCTCTTAATTACCTTCCACACTCCAAGTGTTTAGCCTATTATCTGCATGTATCATTTTGTGCCTCTTCATACTTCCAAGTTGACTAAATCTCTTTCCACACTCTGGACACTCGTAAGGCTTGTCACCTGAATGCACTAACATGTGAGTCTTCATATGTCCATGCTGACGGAATTTCTTCCCACACTCTGGACATTCATGAGGTTTCTCACCTGAATGCACTAACATGTGAGTCTTCATACTTCCACCTTGACTGAATCTCTTCCCACACTCTGGACATTCATGAGGTTTGTCACCTGAATGCACTAACATGTGCCTTATTATAGTTCCACGTCCTCTAAACTTTTTGCCACACTCGGCACATTGAAAAGGTCTCTCATCCGCATGCACCATCATGTGAGTCTTCATATTTCCACGCTCACTGAATCTCTTCCCACACTCTGGACACTCTTGAGGTTTATCACCTGAATGCACTAACATGTGAGTCTTCACATGTGAAGGACTGGGGAATACCTTCGGACACTGTGGACACTGGTGAGTCTTCATCTTCTTTATGACAGGTACAGTTTGTGTGAAGGTTTTGTGCCAGAGATAGGGGGAACAGGTTAAGGGTTTGCTATCCCGGAGCTGGTATTGGTGATATTATAAACAACATGAATGATATTATGGCTGGAAATGGGAACAATCCCGTTATTTGCATTAGCGTGGGAGGAAATGATGTTGGTCGAGTTAGGAGTGAGGAACTGTTACGGCCCTCTCGGGACGCAACGGGGTTCTTACTCTGATGTTGTTAGAGGAAGTTATATCCGACCCCGAGCCAGTAGTGGCTTTCAAGGGATGTGATCCGTGACGCAAATAACTTAAAGGGTGAAGGGAAAGAAAGTTAAGAACTTAAGACTATAATTACCATCACCAAATAAATATATAAAAAAAAGAGTACACAGGGGGAGGGGTATTAACACTATACAAGGGGATTATTCACTGTAGTCTTCTGCTGAAGACTATGGATCCTCGCTCTCGGTGCTTAGTCGTCGGTGCTTACGTGGCCTTACAACGAATCCTCTGAGAATGCTGAGCCTACCCTGGCCACAGGTCAGCCAAAAACACAAGTCCACTGGGGGCACCGCCGTGGAGGCCGTCAACCACAAATCCAGCCGGTCTGCTGGCAGGTTCCGGACCCGCAACGCTGGTCAGGCCACTCCACGAACGATATTAGGGTAAACACCCTAGACAGGAGTCTCGTGTGATATCACAAATCACCATCCTGTCCTCAATAACCCAGTGGATGATCGTCTCCAACAGTCGGTCCCGGGTAATCCTTTTACTGCCACTTCACTGGCAGACTAACACACCACAGTGTTCTTCCGGGGGGGGGGGGGGGGGCGACTTCACAACTGCTGCAGCAAAGTTCAAGGTATGGAGACTGGCTGCCTCGGGTAGACTGCCTCAACGTCCATCACAGCAGTCCCAGGTCGACTCTGTAAGCAGACACGTCATCAATAACTGGGACACACTAAGGCACCTCACTTACAGGCTCAGACACAAACGCCCACCTATCCACTCCATAGATGGCGCTGGTGTCTGAGCACCACCTCACCAGAGGTCAGCAGCGGCTGTGTTGAGCGCTGAACAGGACTGGAAACTGGCCCTTGTGGCCGGTATTCGCCGTCCTCACCAGGTGTCGTCGTCCGTTTGGCGGGGGTTTCGGGAGCTGACCCACAGATGGCGCGGTCGTTACTGCTCCGTGCTCGGACGCTGGATCCGGGTTCGTAACAGGAACTGATTAAAAGGTATAAAACAGCCATAGAATTAGTTAGGAGCAAGGGAGGAATCCCGATCATATGTGGCATTCTTCCAAGAAAGGGAGTGGGAAATGAATGGATATCGAGGGCACTTGGTGACAATTGCCAGCTGGAAAGATATTGCAAATCAAATGCAATATCTTTAATAGACAACTTCTATGGAAGAAATGAAATGTATGCTCGGGATGGGGTGCATCTATCGAGGGCAGGGGTTGTTGCTGTTGCGAACTCATTGGAACCAGTGGTTAGAGGCATTTGTTTGGGTTTAAACTGTTAGTAGATAGTGGTATGGGAATTGATTTGAGGAAGGAAATAATAAAAGTATGTGTATGTGGGAGAAAAGAATTGGCAAAATGATCAGGGAAAGAGAAGGGCCTCAAAACAACTATTCACTTAGGGTATATTACACTAACACTAGAAGTCTGAGAAACAAAATAAACGATTTAAATGCTCTTGTCTGCACACAAAAAATAGATATTATTGCACTTACCGAAACGTGGATGAATGTAGAAAATAGAGAGCTATTAGCTGAATATCAAATCAATGGATTTAAACTATTTCACACAGATAGATATATTTGACGAGGAGGGGGAGTAGCCATATATGTTAGGGACAAATTGAAATGTAGTCTCAAAGAGGGAATCAAAACTGAAGATTTTCTAGAATTAATTGACGATTGCTTTCTTACGCAACACATTAAGGAACCAACGCGAGAAAATAATTTATTAGATTTAGTGTTAACTAACAGGGAAACACAAATTAATGACATCGAAATAGGGAGTGAGCTAGGGAACAGTGATCACAAAGTAATCAGATTTAGCATAGAATGGAATAGACCTGTAGGAGAAAATTCTGTTAAAGTGCCAGATTTTCGAAAAGCTGATTTTAATAGCCTAAGAAATTTTTTGGGTCAAATAGATTGGAAAGTCTTGGGTATGAGGTGTGGGCCGGTCTTGGAGCAAGACATGAACCCAGCGATAGGTGACGTAAAAGGGGATTTCGATGTGGATTTAATATATAACTTATTTAAGAATATTCTAAACAAAGCACAGGAACGTAGTATACCATACAAATTGAATAGATCGAATACTAATGACCCAAAGTGGATAACAAATAATTTAAAGAACCTTATAGGTAAAAAGAGAGCTTGGTACAAAAGGATTAAGAATGGGGAAGTCAGTTTAGAACAGGAATTCATACAACTGGTTAGAAATGTTAAAAAAGAGATTAGGAAAGCAAAAAGAAACTATGAAGTTCACATAGCAGAGCAATCATAGTCAAATCCTAAAGGTTTTTTTTTCAGTTATATCGAACTAAGACTAGGAAAAGGATAGGTCCATTAAAATCTGAGACAGGTCAAATAACAGATAATGACAAGGAGATGAGTAGTATTTTTAACAAATATTTTATATCTGTGTTTACTAAAGAGGAACTTGACGATATGCCTTCAGCCGAACAAGTCTATGTGGGTGGGGATGAGGACAGGTTGACTAGTTTAGTAGTTACCAGGGAGGATGTAATTAAACAATTAGAAAAACTAAAACCAAACAAATCCCCAGGGCCGGATGAAGTGTTTGCCAGGGTGCTTAAAGAATGCAAAGAGGAGCTTTCCAAGCCACTGTCTACCATATTTAATAAATCAATAGAGTCAGGAAGAGTACCAGAGTCATGGAAGGTAGCTAATGTGGTACCAATTTTTAAGAAAGGAGATAGATCACTTGCGTCAAACTATCGGCTAATTAGCCTAACGTCTATTGTGGGAAAGTTACTCGAATCGATAATTGGAAATACAATTCGTCTCCATCTTGAAAAACATAAATTAATAAATGAGTCGCAACATGGTTTTAAAAATGGCCGTTCATGTTTAACAAATTTGCTAACATTTTATTGCAGCATAGTTGAGGCAGTTGATAGTGGTAAGGATTGTGATGTTGTGTACCTTGACTTTAGCAAAGCTTTTGATACAGTGCCACATGAAAGACTAATTAAAAAAATAGAAGTTCATGGTATTGGGGGTGCTATATTAAGTTTGATTAGGGCATGGCTATTCCAAAGGAAACAGAGAGTTAATATAAATGGGTTAAGTCAGAGTGGGAAAATGTTGTAAGTGGGGTGCCTGGCACCCTGTCCTGGGACCTCTGTTGTTTATAATATATATAAATGATTTAGATTCAGGTTTGAATAGCAACATTTGCAAATTTGCCGATGATACGAAAATCGGTAGGGAAATTAATTCGGAGGAGGACTCACTATCACTTCAAGTTGATCTAGATAGGGTTTTGAAATGGTCGAAGGATTGGCAAATGCAGTTTAATGCTGATAAATGTAAAGTTCTGAGGCTAGGTAATGATGATAGAGTTACAAGATACGAGCTAGATGGTGTTGAGATTGCGAAAGGGATCTGGGAGTTATGATTAGTAAGAATTTAAAACAAAAGGATCAATGCATGAATGTTCGTAATAAGGCGAATAGGACACTGGGATTTATTAATCGAAGCGTTAGTAACAAGACACCTGGTGTGGTTCTCAAGCTATATCTTGCTCTAGTTAGGCCCCATTTAGATTATGCAGTTCAGTTTTGGTCGCCGTATTATAGAATGGATATAAATTCACTTGAACGTGTCCAGCGTAGGATGACTAAGTTAATTCCCCAAATTAGAAATCTTTCATATGAAGAAAGATTAACAAAGCTTAAGTTGCATTCACTGGAAAGGCGAAGAGTTAGGGGTGACATGATAGAGGTTTACAAGTGGATGAATGGACATAACAGGGGGGATATTAAGAACATAAGAACATAAGAACAAAGGTAACAAATAGTAAAACTAATAGTAAAATAGTAAAACAAATAGTAAAACAAATAGTAAAACTCAAACCAAACAAATCCCCAGGGCCGGATGAAGTGTTTGCTAGGGTGCTTAAAGAATGCAAAGAGGAGCTTTGTGACCCACTGTCAACCATATTTAATAAATCAATAGAGTCAGGCAGAGTGCCAGAGTTTTGGAAAGTTGCTAATGTGATACCAGTTTTTAAGAAAGGAGATAGATCACTTGCGTCTAACTATCGACCAATTAGCCTAACGTCTATTGTGGGAAAGTTACTCGAATCTATAATAGCAAATAAAATTCGTCTTCATCTTGAAAAACATAAATTAATAATTGAGTCGCAACATGGTTTTATAAATGGCCGTTCATGTTTAACAAATTTGTTATCTTTTTATTCTAGCATTGTTGAGGCAGTTGATAGTGGTAAGGATTGCGATGTTGTATACCTTGACTTTAGCAAAGCTTTTGATACAGTGCCACATGAAAGACTGATTAAAAAAATAGAGTCTCATGGTATTGGGGGTGCTATATTAAGCTGGATTAGGGCATGGCTATACCAAAGGAAACAGATAGTTAGTATAAATGGAATCAAGTCAGAGTGGGAAAATGTTGTAAGTTGAGTGCCTCAAGGCTCTGTCCTGGGACCTCTGTTGTTTATAATATATATAAATGATTTAGATTCAGGTTTGAGTAGCAACATTTGCAAATTTGCCGATGATACGAAAATCGGTAGGGAAATTAATTCGGAGGAGGACTCACTATCACTTCAAGTTGATCTAGATAGGGTTTTGAAATGGTCAAAGGATTGGCAGATGCAGTTTAATGCTGATAAATGTAAAGTTCTGAGGTTAGGTAATGATGATAGAGTTACAAGATACGAGCTAGATGGTGTTGTGATTGCGAAGTCGGATTGCGAAAGGGATCTGGGAGTTATGATTAGTAAGAATTTAAAACAAAAGGATCAATGCATAAATGTTCGTAATAAGGCAAATCGGACACTTGGATTTATTAATCGCAGCGTTAGTAACAAGACACCTGGTGTGGTTCTCAAGCTATATCTTGCTCTAGTTAGGCCCCATTTAGATTATGCAGTTCAGTTTTGGTCGCCATATTATAGAATGGATATAAATTCACTTGAACGTGTCCAGCGTAGGATGACTAAGTTAATTCCCCAAATTAGAAATCTTTCATATGAAGAAAGATTAACAAAGCTTAAGTTGCATTCACTGGAAAGGCGAAGAGTTAGGGGTGACATGATAGAGGTTTACATAAGAACATAAGAACAAAGGTAACTGCAGAAGGCCTATTGGCCCATACGAGGCAGCTCCTATTCTATAACCACCCAATCCCACTCATATACTTGTCCAACCCGCGCTTGAAACAATCGAGGGACCCCACCTCCACCACGTTACGCGGCAATTGGTTCCACAAATCTACAACCCTGTTACTGAACCAGTATTTACCCAAGTCTTTCCTAAATCTAAACTTATCCAATTTATACCCATTGTTTCGTGTTCTGTCCTGTGTTGATACTTTTAATACCCTATTAATATCCCCCTTGTTATGTCCATTCACCCACTTGTAAACCTCTATCATGTCGCCCCTAACTCTTCGCCTTTCCAGTGAATGCAACTTAAGCTTTGTTAATCTTTCTTCATATGAAAGATTTCTAATTTGGGGAATTAACTTAGTCATCCTACGCTGGACGCGTTCAAGTGAATTTATATCCATTCTATAATATGGCGACCAAAACTGAACTGCATAATCTAAATGGGGCCTAACTAGAGCAAGATATAGCTTGAGAACCACACCAGGTGTCTTGTTACTAACGCTGCGATTAATAAATCCAAGTGTCCGATTTGCCTTATTACGAACATTTATGCATTGATCCTTTTGTTTTAAATTCTTACTAATCATAACTCCCAGATCCCTTTCGCAATCCGACTTCGCAATCACAACACCATCTTGCTCGTATCTAGTAACTCTATCATCATTACCTAACCTCAGAACTTTACATTTATCAGCATTAAACTGCATCTGCCAATCCTTTGACCATTTCAAAACCCTATCTAGATCAACTTGAAGTGATAGTGAGTCCTCCTCCGAGTTAATTTCCCTACCGATTTTCGTATCATCGGCAAATTTGGAAATGTTGCTACTCAAACCTGAATCTAAATCATTTATATATATTATAAACAACAGAGGTCCCAGGACAGAGCCTTGAGGCACTCCACTTACAACATTTTCCCACTCTGACTTGATTCCATTTATACTAACTCTCTGTTTCCTTTGGTATAGCCATGCCCTAATCCAGCTTAATATAGCACCCCCAATACCATGAGACTCTATTTTTTTAATCAGTCTTTCATGTGGCACTGTATCAAAAGCTTTGCTAAAGTCAAGGTATACAACATCGCAATCCTTACCACTATCAACTGCCTCAACAATGCTAGAATAAAAAGATAACAAATTTGTTAAACATGAACGGCCATTTATAAAACCATGTTGCGACTCAATTATTAATTTATGTTTTTCAAGATGAAGACGAATTTTATTTGCTATTATAGATTCGAGTAACTTTCCCACAATAGACGTTAGGCTAATTGGTCGATAGTTAGACGCAAGTGATCTATCTCCTTTCTTAAAAACTGGTATCACATTAGCAACTTTCCAAAACTCTGGCACTCTGCCTGACTCTATTGATTTATTAAATATGGTTGACAGTGGGTCACAAAGCTCCTCTTTGCATTCTTTAAGCACCCTAGCAAACACTTCATCCGGCCCTGGGGATTTGTTTGGTTTGAGTTTTACTATTTGTTTAAGAACATCCTCCCTGGTAACTGCTAAACTCGTCAACCTGTCCTCGTCCCCACCCACATAGACTTGTTCGGCTGAAGGCATATTGTTAAGTTCCTCTTTAGTAAATACAGATACAAAATATTTATTAAAAATACTACTCATCTCTTCATCACTATCTGTTATTTGACCTGTCTCAGTTTTTAATGGACCTATCCTTTCCCTAGTCTTAGTACGATATAACTGAAAAAACCCTTTAGGATTTGTCTTTGCTTGCCCTGCTATGCGAACTTCATAGTTTCTTTTTGCTTTCCTTATCTCTTTTTTAACATTTCTAACCAGTTGTACGAATTCCTGTTCTAAAGTGACCTCCCCATTTTTAATCCTTTTGTACCAAGCTCTCTTTTTACCTATAAGGTTCTTCAAATTCTTTGTTATCCACTTTGGGTCATTAGTATACGATCTATTCAATTTGTATGGTATACTACGTTCCTGTGCTTTGTTTAGAATATTCTTAAATAAGTTATATATTGAATCCACATCGAAATCCCCATTTAAGTCACCTATCGCTGGGTTCATGTCTCGCTCCAAGACCGGCCCACACCCCATACCCAAGCCTTTCCAATCAATTTGACCCAAAAAATTTCTTCGGCTATTAAAATCAGCTTTTCGAAAATCTGGCACTTTAACAGAATTTTCTCCTACTGGTCTATTCCATTCTATGCTAAATCTGATTTCTTTGTGATCACTGCTCCCTAGCTCACTCCCTATTTCGATGTCATTAATTTGCGTTTCCCTGTTAGTTAACACTAAATCTAAAATATTATTTTCCCGTGTTGGTTCCTTAATGTGTTGCGTAAGAAAGCAATCGTCAATTAATTCTAGAAAATCTTCTGCTTCACTATTCCCTGTTTTGTTCAACCAGTTTATTCCGCTAAAATTAAAGTCACCCATGACATAAATACTGTTAGATCTAGATGCTCTAGATATTTCATCCCATAGATGCTTTGCTTCCATTCTGTCTAAATTTGGTGGCCTATATATTACTCCTATTATAATATTATTAGCTTTTTCGTTTAATTCAATCCAAATAGTTTCTGTGTGTGGCTCTGTTTTGATTCCCTCTTTGAGACTACATTTCAAATTGTCCCTAACATATATGGCTACTCCACCTCCTCGTCTAATATATCTATCTGTGTGAAATAGTTTAAATCCATATATTTAACAGATAGTGATGAAGAGATGAGTAGTATTTTTAATAAATATTTTGTATCTGTATTTACTAAAGAGGAACTTAACAATATGCCTTCAGCCGAACAAGTCTATGTGGGTGGGGACGAGGACAGGTTGACGAGTTTAGCAGTTACCAGGGAGGATGTTCTTAAACAAATAGTAAAACTCAAACCAAACAAATCCCCAGGGCCGGATGAAGTGTTTGCCAGGGTGCTTAAAGAAAGCAAAGAGGAGCTTTGTGACCCACTGTCAACCATATTTAATAAATCAATAGAGTCAGGCAGAGTGCCAGAGTTTTGGAAAGTTGCTAATGTGATACCAGTTTTTAAGAAAGGAGATAGATCACTTGCGTCTAACTATCGACCAATTAGCCTAACGTCTATTGTGGGAAAGTTACTCGAATCTATAATAGCAAATAAAATTCGTCTTCATCTTGAAAAACATAAATTAATAATTGAGTCGCAACATGGTTTTATAAATGGCCGTTCATGTTTAACAAATTTGTTATCCTTTTATTCTAGCATTGTTGAGGCAGTTGATAGTGGTAAGGATTGCGATGTTGTATACCTTGACTTTAGCAAAGCTTTTGATACAGTGCCACATGAAAGACTGATTAAAAAGATAGAGTCTCATGGTATTGGGGGTGCTATATTAAGCTGGATTAGGGCATGGCTATACCAAAGGAAACAGAGAGTTAGTATAAATGGAATCAAGTCAGAGTGGGAAAATGTTGTAAGTGGAGTGCCTCAAGGCTCTGTCCTGGGACCTCTGTTGTTTATAAAATATATAAATGATTTAGATTCAGGTTTGAGTAGCAACATTTGCAAATTTTCCGATGATACGAAAATCGGTAGGGAAATTAATTCGGAGGAGGACTCACTATCACTTCAAGTTGATCTAGATAGGGTTTTGAAATGGTCAAAGGATTGGCAGATGCAGTTTAATGCTGATAAATGTAAAGTTCTGAGGTTAGGTAATGATGATAGAGTTACAAGATACGAGCTAGATGGTGTTGTGATTGCGAAGTCGGATTGCGAAAGGGATCTGGGAGTTATGATTAGTAAGAATTTAAAACAAAAGGATCAATGCATAAATGTTCGTAATAAGGCAAATCGGACACTTGGATTTATTAATCGCAGCGTTAGTAACAAGACACCTGGTGTGGTTCTCAAGCTATATCTTGCTCTAGTTAGGCCCCATTTAGATTATGCAGTTCAGTTTTGGTCGCCATATTATAGAATGGATATAAATTCACTTGAACGTGTCCAGCGTAGGATGACTAAGTTAATTCCCCAAATTAGAAATCTTTCATATGAAGAAAGATTAACAAAGCTTAAGTTGCATTCACTAGAAAGGCGAAGAGTTAGGGGTGACATGATAGAGGTTTACAAGTGGATGAATGGACATAACCGGGGGGATATTAATAGGGTATTAAAAGTATCAACACAGGACAGAACACGAAACAATGGGTATAAATTGGATAAGTTTAGATTTAGGAAAGACTTGGGTAAATACTGGTTCAGTAACAGGGTTGTTGATTTGTGGAACCAATTGCCGCGTAACATTGTGGAGGTGGGGTCCCTCGATTGTTTCAAGCACGGGTTGGACAAGTATATGAGTGGGATTGGGTGGTTATAGAATAGGAGCTGCCTCGTATGGGCCAATAGGCCTTCTGCAGTTACCTTTGTTCTTATGTTCTTATGTTCTTATTTGATATTCAGCTAATAGTTCTCTATTTTCTACATTCATCCACGTTTCGGTAAGTGCAATAATATCTATTTTTTCTGTGCAGACAAGAGCATTTAATTCGTTAATTTTATTTCTTAGACTTCTACTGTTAGTGTAATATACCCTAAGTGAATTGTTATTTTGCGGACCTTCTCTTTCCCTGATCGTTTTGCCAATTCCTTTCTCCCACAAACACATACTTTTATTACCTCCTTCCTCCAAATCAATTCCCATACCTCTATCTACTAACAGTTTAAACCCAAACAAACACCTCTAACCACTTCTTCTAGCGAGTTCGCAACAGCAACAACCCCAGCTCTCGATAGATGCACCCCATCACGAGCATACATTTCATTTCTTCCATAGAAGTGTTCCCAGTTGTCTATGAAAGATATTGCATTTGATTTGCAATATCTTTCCAGCCGGCAATTGACACCAAGTGCCCTCGATATCCATTCATTTCCCACTCCCTTTCTTGGAAGAATGCCACATATGATCGGGATTCCTCCCTTGCTCCTAACTAACTCTATGGCTGTTTTATACCTCTGAATCAGTTCCTCACTCCTGACTCGACCAACATCATTTCCTCCCACGCTAATGCAAATAATGGGATTGTTCCCATTACCAGCCATAATATCATTCATGTTGTTTATAATATCACCAATGCCAGCTCCGGGATAGCAAACCCTTAACCTGTTCCCCCTATCTCTAGCACAAAACGTTCTATCCAAATACCTTATCTGGGAATCTCCCACAACTAATGTTTGCTTAGGTACTTCCTTTACTTTCTGAGGGGCCTGCGCTTCCTTTCTCTTCGTTGCTTTCCCTTTTGCGCGATCCACAGTCTCTCCACAGCACTCGTCCTCCAAAACGTCAAATGAATTTGAAGTTGCTATGGCGTTTGAAGGCGGCTTTATCAAAGTCTTCTTAAGGCCCCTGTCTTTCGCAACTCTCCAAGACGAGGTCCCTTTACTGCTGGTCTCCTCCTTCGTTACTTCTCGTTGTTTTTTAAGCTGACGCACCTCCTCCCGCAGAGAGTCCAACTCTGTCCTCAGGGCTCCCACTAGAGTCACCAGGTCCTTCACTACAACTTCCATATTGCTATGATAATATAACAACACTCAGGAGCTCCGGTTAACACAACCTCTCACTGTGACTTCACCTGACCGACGACAAGTGGATGAATGGACATAACCAGGGGGATATTAATAGGGTATTAAAAGTATCAACACAGGACAGAACACGAAACAATGGATATAAATTGGATAAGTTTAGATTTAGGAAAGACTTGGGTAAATACTGGTTCAGTAACAGGGTTGTTGATTTGTGGAACCAATTGCCGCGTAACATTGTGGAGGTGGGGTCCCTCGATTGTTTCAAGCACGGGTTGAACAAGTATATGAGTGGGATTGGGTGGTTATAGAATAGGAGCTGCCTCGTATGGGCCAATAGGCCTTCTGCAGTTACCTTTGTTCTTATGTAACTGCAGAAGGCCTATTGGGCCATACGAGGCAGCTCCTATTCTATAACCACCCAATCCCACTCATATACTTGTCCAACCCGCGCTTGAAACAATCGAGGGACCCCACCTCCACCACGTTACGCGGCAATTGGTTCCACAAATCTACAACCCTGTTACTGAACCAGTATTTACCCAAGTCTTTCCTAAATCTAAACTTATCCAATTTATACCCATTGTTTCGTGTTCTGTCCTGTGTTGATACTTTTAATACCCTATTAATATCCCCCTTGTTATGTCCATTCACCCACTTGTAAACCTCTATCATGTCGCCCCTAACTCTTCGCCTTTCCAGTGAATGCAACTTAAGCTTTGTTAATCTTTCTTCATATGAAAGATTTCTAATTTGGGGAATTAACTTAGTCATCCTACGCTGGACACGTTCAAGTGAATTTATATCCATTCTATAATATGGCGACCAAAACTGAACTGCATAATCTAAATGGGGCCTAACTAGAGCAAGATATAGCTTGAGAACCACACCAGGTGTCTTGTTACTAACGCTGCGATTAATAAATCCAAGTGTCCGATTTGCCTTATTACGAACATTTATGCATTGATCCTTTTGTTTTAAATTCTTACTAATCATAACTCCCAGATCCCTTTCGCAATCCGACTTCGCAATCACAACACCATCTAGCTCGTATCTTGTAACTCTATCATCATTACCTAACCTCAGAACTTTACATTTATCAGCATTAAACTGCATTTGCCAATCCTTTGACCATTTCAAAACCCTATCTAGATCAACTTGAAGTGATAGTGAGTCCTCCTCGGAATTAATTTCCCTACCGATTTTCGTATCATCGGCAAATTTGCAAATGTTGCTACTCAAACCTGAATCTAAATCATTTATATATATTATAAACAACAGAGGTCCCAGGACAGAGCCTTGAGGCACTCCACTTACAACATTTTCCCACTCTGACTTGATTCCATTTATACTAACTCTCTGTTTCCTTTGGTATAGCCATGCCCTAATCCAGCTTAATATAGCACCCCCAATACCATAAGACTCTATCTTTTTAATCAGTCTTTCATGTGGCACTGTATCAAAAGCTTTGCTAAAGTCAAGGTATACAACATCGCAATCCTTACCACTATCAACTGCCTCAACAATGCTAGAATAAAAAGATAACAAATTTGTTAAACATGAACGGCCATTTATAAAACCATGTTGCGACTCAATTATTAATTTATGTTTTTCAAGATGAAGTCGAATTTTATTTGCTATTATGGATTCGAGTAACTTTCCCACAATAGACGTTAGGCTAATTGGTCGATAGTTAGACGCAAGTGATCTATCTCCTTTCTTAAAAACTGGTATCACATTAGCAACTTTCCAAAACTCTGGCACTCTGCCTGACTCTATTGATTTATTAAATATGGTTGACAGTGGGTCACAAAGCTCCTCTTTGCATTCTTTAAGCACCCTGGCAAACACTTCATCCGGCCCTGGGGATTTGTTTGGTTTGAGTTTTACTATTTGTTTAAGAACATCCTCCCTGGTAACTGTTAAACTCGTCAACCTGGAAAGATATTGCAAATCAAATGCAATATCTTTCATAGACAACTGGGAACACTTCTATGGAAGAAATGAAATGTATGCTCGTGATGGGGTGCATCTATCGAGAGCTGGGGTTGTTGCTGTTGCGAACTCGCTAGAAGAAGTGGTTAGAGGGGTTTGTTTGGGTTTAAACTGTTAGTAGATAGAGGTATGGGAATTGATTTGGAGGAAGGAGGTAATAAAAGTATGTGTTTGTGGGAGAAAGGAATTGGCAAAACGATCAGGGAAAGAGAAGGTCCGCAAAATAACAATTCACTTAGGGTATATTACACTAACAGTAGAAGTCTAAGAAATAAAATTAACGAATTAAATGCTCTTGTCTGCACAGAAAAAATAGATATTATTGCACTTACCGAAACGTGGATGAATGTAGAAAATAGAGAACTATTAGCTGAATATCAAATATATGGATTTAAACTATTTCACACAGATAGATATATTAGACGAGGAGGTGGAGTAGCCATATATGTTAGGGACAATTTGAAATGTAGTCTCAAAGAGGGAATCAAAACAGAGCCACACACAGAAACTATTTGGATTGAATTAAACGAAAAAGCTAATAATATTATATAAGGAGTAATATATAGGCCACCAAATTTAGACAGAATGGAAGCAAAGCATCTATGGGATGAAATATCTAGAGCATCTAGATCTAACAGTATTTATGTCATGGGTGACTTTAATTTTAGCGGAATAAACTGGTTGAACAAAACAGGGAATAGTGAAGCCGAAGATTTTCTAGAATTAATTGACGATTGCTTTCTTACGCAACACATTAAGGAACCAACACGGGAAAATAATATTTTAGATTTAGTGTTAACTAACAGGGAAACGCAAATTAATGACATCGAAATAGGGAGTGAGCTAGGGAGCAGTGATCACAAAGAAATCAGATTTAGCATAGAATGGAATAGACCAGTAGGAGAAAATTCTGTTAAAGTGCCAGATTTTCGAAAAGCTGATTTTAATAGCCTAAGAAATTTTTTGGGTCAAATTGATTGGAAAGGCTTGGGTATGGGGTGTGGGCCGGTCTTGGAGCGAGACATGAACCCAGCGATAGGTGACTTAAATGGGGATTTCGATGTGGATTCAATATATAACTTATTTAAGAATATTCTAAACAAAGCACAGGAACTTAGTATACCATACAAATTGAATAGATCGTATACTAATGACCCAAAGTGGATAACAAAGAATTTGAAGAACCTTATAGGTAAAAAGAGAGCTTGGTACAAAAGGATTAAAAATGGGGAGGTCACTTTAGAACAGGAATTCGTACAACTGGTTAGAAATGTTAAAAAAGAGATAAGGAAAGCAAAAAGAAACTATGAAGTTCGCATAGCAGGGCAAGCAAAGACAAATCCTAAAGGGTTTTTTCAGTTATATCGTACTAAGACTAGGGAAAGGATAGGTCCATTAAAAACTGAGACAGGTCAAATAACAGATAGAGATGAAGAGATGAGTAGTATTTTTAATAAATATTTTGTATCTGTATTTACTAAAGAGGAACTTAACAATATGCCTTCAGCCGAACAAGTCTATGTGGGTGGGGACGAGGACAGGTTAACGAGTTTAGCAGTTACCAGGGAGGATGTTCTTAAACAAATAGTAAAACTCAAACCAAACAAATCCCCAGGGCCGGATGAAGTGTTTGCTAGGGTGCTTAAAGAATGCAAAGAGGAGCTTTGTGACCCACTGTCAACCATATTTAATAAATCAATAGAGTCAGGCAGAGTGCCAGAGTTTTGGAAAGTTGCTAATGTGATACCAGTTTTTAAGAAAGGAGATAGATCACTTGCGTCTAACTATCGACCAATTAGCCTAACGTCTATTGTGGGAAAGTTACTCGAATCTATAATAGCAAATAAAATTCGTCTTCATCTTGAAAAACATAAATTAATAATTGAGTCGCAACATGGTTTTATAAATGACCGTTCATGTTTAACAAATTTGTTATCTTTTTATTCTAGCATTGTTGAGGCAGTTGATAGTGGTAAGGATTGCGATGTTGTATACCTTGACTTTAGCAAAGCTTTTGATACAGTGCCACATGAAAGACTGATTAAAAAAATAGAGTCTCATGGTATTGGTGGTGCTATATTAAGCTGGATTAGGGCATGGCTATACCAAAGGAAACAGAGAGTTAGTATAAATGGAATCAAGTCTGAGTGGGAAAATGTTGTAAGTGGAGTGCCTCAAGGCTCTGTCCTGGGACCTCTGTTGTTTATAATATATATAAATGATTTAGATTCAGGTTTGAGTAGCAACATTTGCAAATTTGCCGATGATACGAAAATCGGTAGGGAAATTAATTCGGAGGAGGACTCACTATCACTTCAAGTTGATCTAGATAGGGTTTTGAAATGGTCAAAGGATTGGCAGATGCAGTTTAATGCTGATAAATGTAAAGTTCTGAGGTTAGGTAATGATGATAGAGTTACAAGATACGAGCTAGATGGTGTTGTGATTGCGAAGTCGGATTGCGAAAGGGATCTGGGAGTTATGATTAGTAAGAATTTAAAACAAAAGGATCAATGCATAAATGTTCGTAATAAGGCAAATCGGACACTTGGATTTATTAATCGCAGCGTTAGTAACAAGACACCTGGTGTGGTTCTCAAGCTATATCTTGCTCTAGTTAGGCCCCATTTAGATTATGCAGTTCAGTTTTGGTCGCCATATTATAGAATGGATATAAATTCACTTGAACGTGTCCAGCGTAGGATGACTAAGTTAATTCCCCAAATTAGAAATCTTTCATATGAAGAAAGATTAACAAAGCTTAAGTTGCATTCACTGGAAAGGCGAAGAGTTAGGGGTGACATGATAGAGGTTTACAAGTGGATGAATGGACATAACCGGGGGGATATTAATAGGGTATTAAAAGTATCAACACAGGACAGAACACGAAACAATGGATATAAATTGGATAAGTTTAGATTTAGGAAAGACTTGGGTAAATACTGGTTCAGTAACAGGGTTGTTGATTTGTGGAACCAATTGCCGCGTAACATTGTGGAGGTGGGGTCCCTCGATTGTTTCAAGCACGGGTTGGACAAGTATATGAGTGGGATTGGGTGGTTATAGAATAGGAGCTGCCTCGTATGGGCCAATAGGCCTTCTGCAGTTACCTTTGTTCTTATGTTCTTATGTTCTTATGTTCAACCTGTCCTCGTCCCCACCCACATAGACTTGTTCGGCTGAAGGCATATTGTTAAGTTCCTCTTTAGTAAATACAGATACAAAATATTTATTAAAAATACTACTCATCTCTTCATCACTATCTGTTATTTGACCTGTCTCAGTTTTTAATGGACCTATCCTTTCCCTAGTCTTAGTACGATATAACTGAAAAAACATAAGAACATAAGAACATAAGAACAAAGGTAACTGCAGAAGGCCTATTGGCCCATACGAGGCAGCTCCTATTCTATAACCACCCAATCCCACTCATATACTTGTCCAACCCGTGCTTGAAACAATCGAGGGACCCCACCTCCACAATGTTACGCGGCAATTGGTTCCACAAATCAACAACCCTGTTACTGAACCAGTATTTACCCAAGTCTTTCCTAAATCTAAACTTATCCAATTTATATCCATTGTTTCGTGTTCTGTCCTGTGTTGATACTTTTAATACCCTATTAATATCCCCCCGGTTATGTCCATTCATCCACTTGTAAACCTCTATCATGTCACCCCTAACTCTTCGCCTTTCCAGTGAATGCAACTTAAGCTTTGTTAATCTTTCTTCATATGAAAGATTTCTAATTTGGGGAATTAACTTAGTCATCCTACGCTGGACACGTTCAAGTGAATTTATATCCATTCTATAATATGGCGACCAAAACTGAACTGCATAATCTAAATGGGGCCTAACTAGAGCAAGATATAGCTTGAGAACCACACCAGGTGTCTTGTTACTAACGCTGCGATTAATAAATCCAAGTGTCCGATTTGCCTTATTACGAACATTTATGCATTGATCCTTTTGTTTTAAATTCTTACTAATCATAACTCCCAGATCCCTTTCGCAATCCGACTTCGCAATCACAACACCATCTAGCTCGTATCTTGTAACTCTATCATCATTACCTAACCTCAGAACTTTACATTTATCAGCATTAAACTGCATCTGCCAATCCTTTGACCATTTCAAAACCCTATCTAGATCAACTTGAAGTGATAGTGAGTCCTCCTCCGAATTAATTTCCCTACCGATTTTCGTATCATCGGCAAATTTGCAAATGTTGCTACTCAAACCTGAATCTAAATCATTTATATATATTATAAACAACAGAGGTCCCAGGACAGAGCCTTGAGGCACTCCACTTACAACATTTTCCCACTCTGACTTGATTCCATTTATACTAACTCTCTGTTTCCTTTGGTATAGCCATGCCCTAATCCAGCTTAATATAGCACCCCCAATACCATGAGACTCTATTTTTTTAATCAGTCTTTCATGTGGCACTGTATCAAAAGCTTTGCTAAAGTCAAGGTATACAACATCGCAATCCTTACCACTATCAACTGCCTCAACAATGCTAGAATAAAAAGATAACAAATTTGTTAAACATGAACGGCCATTTATAAAACCATGTTGCGACTCAATTATTAATTTATGTTTTTCAAGATGAAGACGAATTTTATTTGCTATTATAGATTCGAGTAACTTTCCCACAATAGACGTTAGGCTAATTGGTCGATAGTTAGACGCAAGTGATCTATCTCCTTTCTTAAAAACTGGTATCACATTAGCAACTTTCCAAAACTCTGGCACTCTGCCTGACTCTATTGATTTATTAAATATGGTTGACAGTGGGTCACAAAGCTCCTCTTTGCATTCTTTAAGCACCCTGGCAAACACTTCATCCGGCCCTGGGGATTTGTTTGGTTTGAGTTTTACTATTTGTTTAAGAACATCCTCCCTGGTAACTGCTAAACTCGTCAACCTGTCCTCGTCCCCACCCACATAGACTTGTTCGGCTGAAGGCATATTGTTAAGTTCCTCTTTAGTAAATACAGATACAAAATATTTATTAAAAATACTACTCATCTCTTCATCACTATCTGTTATTTGACCTGTCTCAGTTTTTAATGGACCTATCCTTTCCCTAGTCTTAGTACGATATAACTGAAAAAACCCTTTAGGATTTGTCTTTGCTTGCCCTGCTATGCGAACTTCATAGTTTCTTTTTGCTTTCCTTATCTCTTTTTTAACATTTCTAACCAGTTGTACGAATTCCTGTTCTAAAGTGACCTCCCCATTTTTAATCCTTTTGTACCAAGCTCTCTTTTTACCTATAAGGTTCTTCAAATTCTTTGTTATCCACTTTGGGTCATTAGTATACGATCTATTCAATTTGTATGGTATACTACGTTCCTGTGCTTTGTTTAGAATATTCTTAAATAAGTTATATATTGAATCCACATCGAAATCCCCATTTAAGTCACCTATCGCTGGGTTCATGTCTCGCTCCAAGACCGGCCCACACCCCATACCCAAGCCTTTCCAATCAATTTGACCCAAAAAATTTCTTAGGCTATTGAAATCAGCTTTTCGAAAATCTGGCACTTTAACAGAATTTTCTCCTACTGGTCTATTCCATTCTATGCTAAATCTGATTTCTTTGTGATCACTGCTCCCTAGCTCACTCCCTATTTCGATGTCATTAATTTGCGTTTCCCTGTTAGTTAACACTAAATCTAAAATATTATTTTCCCGTGTTGGTTCCTTAATGTGTTGCGTAAGAAAGCAATCGTCAATTAATTCTAGAAAATCTTCTGCTTCACTATTCCCTGTTTTGTTCAACCAGTTTATTCCGCTAAAATTAAAGTCACCCATGACATAAATACTGTTAGATCTAGATGCTCTAGATATTTCATCCCATAGATGCTTTGCTTCCATTCTGTCTAAATTTGGTGGCCTATATATTACTCCTATTATAATATTATTAGCTTTTTCGTTTAATTCAATCCAAATAGTTTCTGTGTGTGGCTCTGTTTTGATTCCCTCTTTGAGACTACATTTCAAATTGTCCCTAACATATATGGCTACTCCACCTCCTCGTCTAATATATCTATCTGTGTGAAATAGTTTAAATCCATATATTTGATATTCAGCTAATAGTTCTCTATTTTCTACATTCATCCACGTTTCGGTAAGTGCAATAATATCTATTTTTTCTGTGCAGACAAGAGCATTTAATTCGTTAATTTTATTTCTTAGACTTCTACTGTTAGTGTAATATACCCTAAGTGAATTGTTATTTTGCGGACCTTCTCTTTCCCTGATCGTTTTGCCAATTCCTTTCTCCCACAAACACATACTTTTATTACCTCCTTCCTCCAAATCAATTCCCATACCTCTATCTACTAACAGTTTAAACCCAAACAAACACCTCTAACCACTTCTTCTAGCGAGTTCGCAACAGCAACAACCCCAGCTCTCGATAGGTGCACTCCATCACAAGCATACATTTCATTTCTTCCATAGAAGTGTTCCCAGTTGTCTATGAAAGATATTGCATTTGATTTGCAATATCTTTCCAGCCGGCAATTGACACCAAGTGCCCTCGATATCCATTCATTTCCCACTCCCTTTCTTGGAAGAATGCCACATATGATCGGGATTCCTCCCTTGCTCCTAACTAACTCTATGGCTGTTTTATACCTCTGAATCAGTTCCTCACTCCTGACTCGACCAACATCATTTCCTCCCACGCTAATGCAAATAATGGGATTGTTCCCATTACCAGCCATAATATCATTCATGTTGTTTATAATATCACCAATGCCAGCTCCGGGATAGCAAACCCTTAACCTGTTCCCCCTATCTCTAGCACAAAACGTTCTATCCAAATACCTTATCTGGGAATCTCCCACAACTAATGTTTGCTTAGGTACTTCCTTTACTTTCTGAGGGGCCTGCGCTTCCTTTAGGATTTGTCTTTGCTTGCCCTGCTACGCGAACTTCATAGTTTCTTTTTTGCTTTCCTTATCTCTTTTTTAACATTTCTAACCAGTTGTACGAATTCCTGTTCTAAAGTGACCTCCCCATTTTTAATCCTTTTGTACCAAGCTCTCTTTTTACCTATAAGGTTCTTCAAATTCTTTGTTATCCACTTTGGGTCATTAGTATTCGATCTATTCAATTTGTATGGTATACTACGTTCCTGTGCTTTGTTTAGAATATTCTTAAATAAGTTATATATTGAATCCACATCGAAATCCCCATTTAAGTCACCTATCGCTGGGTTCATGTCTCGCTCCAAGACCGGCCCACACCCCATACCCAAGACTTTCCAATCAATTTGACCCAAAAAATTTCTTAGGCTATTAAAATCAGCTTTTCGAAAATCTGGCACTTTGACAGAATTTTCTCCTACTGGTCTATTCCATTCTATGCTAAATCTGATTTCTTTGTGATCACTGTTCCCTAGCTCACTCCCTATTTCGATGTCATTAATTTGTGTTTCCCTGTTAGTTAACACTAAATCTAAAATATTATTTTCCCGTGTTGGTTCCTTAATGTGTTGCGTAAGAAAGCAATCGTCAATTAATTCTAGAAAATCTTCTGCTTCACTATTCCCTGTTTTGTTCAACCAGTTTATTCCGCTAAAATTAAAGTCACCCATGACATAAATACTGTTAGATCTAGATGCTCTAGATATTTCATCCCATAGGTGCTTTGCTTCCATTCTGTCTAAATTTGGTGGCCTATATATTACTCCTATTATAATATTATTTGCTTTTTCGTTTAATTCTATCCAAATAGTTTCTGTGTGTGGCTCTGTTTTGATTCCCTCTTTGAGACTACATTTCAAATTGTCCCTAACATATATGGCTACTCCACCTCCTCGTCTAATATATCTATCTGAGTGAAATAGTTTAAATCCATATATTTGATATTCAGCTAATAGTTCTCTATTTTCTACATTCATCCACGTTTCGGTAAGTGCAATAATATCTATTTTTTCTGTGCAGACAAGAGCATTTAATTCGTTAATTTTATTTCTTAGACTTCTACTGTTAGTGTAATATACCCTAAGTGAATTGTTATTTTGCGGACCTTCTCTTTCCCTGATCGTTTTGCCAATTCCTTTCTCCCACAAACACATACTTTTATTACCTCCTTCCTCCAAATCAATTCCCATACCTCTATCTACTAACAGTTTAAACCCAAACAAACACCTCTAACCACTTCTTCCAACGAGTTCGCAACAGCAACAACCCCAGCTCTCGATAGATGCACCCCATCACGAGCATACATTTCATTTTTTCCATAGAAGTGTTCCCAGTTGTCCATGAAAGATATTGCATTTGATTTGCAATATCTTTCCAGCCGGCAATTGACACCAAGTGCCCTCGATATCCATTCATTTCCCACTCCCTTTCTTGGAAGAATGCCACATATGATCGGGATTCCTCCCTTGCTCCTAACTAATTCTATGGCTGTTTTATACCTCTGAATCAGTTCCTCACTCCTAACTCGACCAACATCATTTCCTCCCACGCTAATGCAAATAATGGGATTGTTCCCATTACCAGCCATAATATCATTCATGTTGTTTATAATATCACCAATGCCAGCTCCGGGATAGCAAACCCTTAACCTGTTCCCCCTATCTCTAGCACAAAACGCTCTATCCAAATACCTTATCTGGGAATCTCCCACAACTAATGTTTGCTTAGGTACTTCTTTTACTTTCTGAGGGGCCTGCGCTTCCTTTCTCTTCGTTGCTTTCCCTTTTGCGCGATCCGCAGTCTCACCACAGCACTCGTCCTCCAAAACGTCAAATGAATTAGAAGTTGCTATGGCGTTTGAAGGCGGCTTTATCAAAGTCTTCTTAAGGCCCCTGTCTTTCACAACTCTCCAAGACGAGGTCCCTTTACTACTGGTAAAGGATATTAATAGGGTATTAAAAATATCAACACAAGACAGAACACGAAACAATGGGTATAAATTGGATAAGTTTAGATTTAGGAAAGACTTGGGTAAATACTGGTTCAGTAACAGGGTTGTTGATTTGTGGAACCAATAGCCGCGTAACGTGGTGGAGGTGGGGTCCCTCGATTGTTTCAAGCATGGGTTGGACATGTATATGAGTGGGATTGGGTGGTTATAGATAGGAGCTGCCTCGTATGGGCCAATAGGCCTTCTGCAGTTGCCTTTGTTCTTATGTTCTTATGTTCTTATGGACAGTAGTAACACACTTAAGAATTATTCAGTAATAAATACAAACTCGTCCTTCACTTATGGTAAAGGAAAGTCTACTTGGAAGGATTCAATTTACATGAGATTAAGATTAGGATACAAATATATCTGGCAATACGGTGTTAATGTCAGTGAAAAAGATAATAAGGAGTGTAAATTATGTAGTATGCCGCACGCCCACACCTTAGAACATTATGTATTAGAGTGTCAACTTATTGATAACTATAGAAATAAGGAAATAAGTAGTGTACCACATCAAATTGTTTGGATGTGTGATAATGGTATGATAGACAGTATACTTAGGAGCTACAAGAATTTTGCCCCAAGAGTGTAAAAATTATATGCTGTGCTTACTATATTAACCTGCAATGTTAAATTGGATTCTTGTAGATTGATTGATTGATAAAGATTAAGCCACCCAAGAGGTGGCACGGGCATGAATAGCCCGTAAGTGGTACAATTTTTTTTTCTCAGTATTCTGAGGTTGCATTTAACCATCAAGCTGTTATCGCGGGGGAGGATACTGCTTCACAGTCTTTATGAGGGTGTCCAGCTGCTGGACACCTTTGTTGACCAGAAAAGTGGCAGTGTTGATGGCTTCAGGGTGGCCACTGCATGATTCAGGAACTCTTAAAGCTCTTCTAAGGTCATTGGTTGCTTCACATTCCAGAAGATAGTGAAGTAATGGCTTTTCTGTGACAGTTTGGCAGAAGATGCACTCTCTCTGTCGGGGTTCACCAATCTCCCAGTTGCATCTGTAACCTAGACGTAGTCTATATAACCTAACTGCTATTTCCCTGTGGATGTTGCAGGTAGGCTTTTTTTTCAACAAAGCCTACCTGCACCAGAGAATAGCTGAAGGTTCGCCATCTGCAACATGGTATCTTCAGGCAACCAAATTAGAAAGGTTAAATATCCCAAAAGGAATCCACAGGGAAATAGCAGTTAGGCTATATAGACTACGTCTAGGTGAGGAACATACAGAAGATAAGGGTAACTGAACACCACAAAATGCTGAAGGACAACTTTATTAAAGTTGCATAATGAAATGTGTAAGTACTTCATTCATAATGATGTGCTGCCCGAAATCTTAGCGAAGTATCCAAAATTTGCTTACTGTAGGTAATGCATGCACATGACTGTAAAGCTGCCGCCCAGTTGGGTGGGTGTGGAGCACATGACTGTAAAGCTGCCGCCCAGTTGGGTGGGTGTGCAGCAAGACTAGTAACTGTGTGACTCACTATAGATGTAAAGTGCCTTTTATAGTGACTGTTGTGAGCCTCTTGTTGATCACCTGTGACACAAAGATTATTGATGTGTGTATTTGTGTAGGTGATTAAATATGTATGTGTATGTATATATGTATGTGCATGTATATATGTATCTGTATATATATATATATATATATATATATGTATATATATATATATATAACTTTAGAACACTTTCCCACCAGGAGACTCGAACCCTAGCCAGCACAGAAGCCTTCCAGCAACTGGCATAACAGGTACGCCTTAACCCTCTGCACCACCGCTCAGACCCTTAAAAGAGATGGTAATTTCGGAGTATTTAAATACCCCAAAGATCAACACCTCCCAAGAGCACCAGAACAAGTGAGGGGTCATTTAGACGTTAATTTCATCAAGTCCCTGTTAATATGGGAAGACATAAGTCTTCCCATATATATATATATATATATATATATATATATATATATATATATATATATATATATATATATATATATATATATATATATATATATATATATATATATATATATATATATATATATATATATATATATGCGAACAAGCCTGAATGGTCCCCAGGACAATATGCAACTGAAAACTCACACCCCAGAAGTGACTCGAACCCATACTCCCAGAAGCAACGCAACTGGTATGTACAAGACACCTTAATCCACTTGACCATCACGACCGGACATAATGAGGTGATAGCCGAGGCTATTTGAACCACCCCACCGCCGGCACTCGGATAGTAATCTTGGGCATAGCATTTTACCAAATCACCTCATTCTTTGGGGCACACGTGAGGAACACAAATGCGAACAAGCCTGAATGGTCCCCAGGACAATATGCAACTGAAAACTCACACCCCAGAAGTGACTCGAACCCATACTCCCAGAAGCAACGCAACTGGTATGTACAAGACGCCTTAATCCACTTGACCATCACGACCGGACATAATGAGGTGATAGCCGAGGCTATTTGAACCACCCCACCGCCGGCACTCGGATAGTAATCTTGGGCATAGCATTTTACCAAATCACCTCATTCTTTGGGGCACACGTGAGGAACACAAATGCGAACAAGCCTGAATGGTCCCCAGGACAATATGCAACTGAAAACTCACACCCGAGAAGTGACTCGAACCCATACTCCCAGAAGCAACGCAACTGGTATGTACAAGACGCCTTAATCCACTTGACCATCACGACCGGACATAATGAGGTGATAGCCGAGGCTATTTGAACCACCCCACCGCCGGCACTCGGATAGTAATCTTGGGCATAGCATTTTACTAAATCACCTCATTCTTTGGGGCACACGTGAGGAACACAAATGCGAACAAGCCTGAATGGTCCCCAGGACAATATGCAACTGAAAACTCACACCCCAGAAGTGACTCGAACCCATACTCCCAGAAGCAACGCAACTGGTATGTACAAGACGCCTTAATCCACTTGACCATCACGACCGGACATAATGAGGTGATAGCCGAGGCTATTTGAACCACCCCACCGCCGGCACTCGGATAGTAATCTTGGGCATAGCATTTTACCAAATCACCTCATTCTTTGGGGCACACGTGAGGAACACAAATGCGAACAAGCCTGAATGGTCCCCAGGACAATATGCAACTGAAAACTCACACCCCAGAAGTGACTCGAACCCATACTCCCAGAAGCAACGCAACTGGTATGTACAAGACGCCTTAATCCACTTGACCATCACGACCGGACATAATGAGGTGATAGCCGAGGCTATTTGAACCACCCCACCGCCGGCACTCGGATAGTAATCTTGGGCATAGCATTTTACCAAATCACCTCATTCTTTGGGGCACACGTGAGGAACACAAATGCGAACAAGCCTGAATGGTCCCCAGGACAATATGCAACTGAAAACTCACACCCCAGAAGTGACTCGAACCCATACTCCCAGAAGCAACGCAACTGGTATGTACAAGACGCCTTAATCCACTTGACCATCACGACCGGACATAATGAGGTGATAGCCGAGGCTATTTGAACCACCCCACCGCCGGCACTCGGATAGTAATCTTGGGCATAGCATTTTACCAAATCACCTCATTCTTTGGGGCACACGTGAGGAACACAAATGCGAACAAGCCTGAATGGTCCCCAGGACAATATGCAACTGAAAACTCCTTACTATCCGAGTGCCGGCGGTGGGGTGGTTCAAATAGCCTCGGCTATCACCTCATTATGTCCGGTCGTGATGGTCAAGTGGATTAAGGCGTCTTGTACATACCAGTTGCGTTGCTTCTGGGAGTATGGGTTCGAGTCACTTCTGGGGTGTGAGTTTTCAGTTGCATATTGTCCTGGGGACCATTCAGGCTTGTTCGCATTTGTGTTCCTCACGTGTGCCCCAAAGAATGAGGTGATTTGGTAAAATGCTATGCCCAAGATTACTATCCGAGTGCCGGCGGTGGGGTGGTTCAAATAGCCTCGGCTATCACCTCATTATGTCCGGTCGTGATGGTCAAGTGGATTAAGGCGTCTTGTACATACCAGTTGCGTTGCTTCTGGGAGTATGGGTTCGAGTCACTTCTGGGGTGTGAGTTTTCAGTTGCATATTGTCCTGGGGACCATTCAGGCTTGTTCGCATTTGTGTTCCTCACGTGTGCCCCAAAGAATGAGGTGATTTGGTAAAATGCTATGCCCAAGATTACTATCCGAGTGCCGGCGGTGGGGTGGTTCAAATAGCCTCGGCTATCACCTCATTATGTCCGGTCGTGATGGTCAAGTGGATTAAGGCGTCTTGTACATACCAGTTGCGTTGCTTCTGGGAGTATGGGTTCGAGTCACTTCTGGGGTGTGAGTTTTCAGTTGCATATTGTCCTGGGGACCATTCAGGCTTGTTCGCATTTGTGTTCCTCACGTGTGCCCCAAAGAATGAGGTGATTTGGTAAAATGCTATGCCCAAGATTACTATCCGAGTGCCGGCGGTGGGGTGGTTCAAATAGCCTCGGCTATCACCTCATTATGTCCGGTCATGATGGTCAAGTGGATTAAGGCGTCTTGTACATACCAGTTGCGTTGCTTCTGGGAGTATGGGTTCGAGTCACTTCTGGGGTGTGAGTTTTCAGTTGCATATTGTCCTGGGGACCATTCAGGCTTGTTCGCATTTGTGTTCCTCACGTGTGCCCCATAGAATGAGGTGATTTGGTAAAATGCTATGCCCAAGATTACTATCCGAGTGCCGGCGGTGGGGGTGGTTCAAATAGCCTCGGCTATCACCTCATTATGTCCGGTCGTGATGGTCAAGTGGATTAAGGCGTCTTGTACATACCAGTTGCGTTGCTTCTGGGAGTATGGGTTCGAGTCACTTCTGGGGTGTGAGTTTTCAGTTGCATATTGTCCTGGGGACCATTCAGGCTTGTTCGCATTTGTGTTCCTCACGTGTGCCCCAAAGAATGAGGTGATTTGGTAAAATGCTATGCCCAAGATTACTATCTGAGTGCCGGCGGTGGGGTGGTTCAAATAGCCTCGGCTATCACCTCATTATGTCCGGTCGTGATGGTCAAGTGGATTAAGGCGTCTTGTACATACCAGTTGCGTTGCTTCTGGGAGTATGGGTTCGAGTCACTTCTGGGGTGTGAGTTTTCAGTTGCATATTGTCCTGGGGACCATTCAGGCTTGTTCGCATTTGTGTTCCTCACGTGTGCCCCAAAGAATGAGGTGATTTGGTAAAATGCTATGCCCAAGATTACTATCCGAGTGTCGGCGGTGGGGTGGTTCAAATAGCCTCGGCTATCACCTCATTATGTCCGGTCGTGATGGTCAAGTGGATTAAGGCGTCTTGTACATACCAGTTGCGTTGCTTCTGGGAGTATGGGTTCGAGTCACTTTTGGGGTGTGAGTTTTCAGTTGCATATTGTCCTGGGGACCATTCAGGCTTGTTCGCATTTGTGTTCCTCACGTGTGCCCCAAAGAATGAGGTGATTTGGTAAAATGCTATGCCCAAGATTACTATCCGAGTGCCGGCGGTGGGGTGGTTCAAATAGCCTCGGCTATCACCTCACTATGTCCGGTCGTGATGGTCAAGTGGATTAAGGCGTCTTGTACATACCAGTTGCGTTGCTTCTGGGAGTATGGGTTCGAGTCACTTCTGGGGTGTGAGTTTTCAGTTATATATATATATATGACAATGTCAGACCACGGAGGAAAAATGAAACAGGAAATTTCCTTAAGTACTTTCGTATATTAAATACATCTTCAGAAGGTGTATACAACTTCTGAAGATGTATTTAATATACGAAAGTACTTAAGGAAATTTCCTATTTCATTTTTCCTCCGTGGTCTGACATTGTCACATTCTTAATCACGTGTTTATTTTCGTGATATACACACACATATATATATATATATATATATATATATATATTTATATATATATATATATATATATATATATATATATATATATATATATATATATATATATATATATATATATATATATGTCGTACCTAGTAGCCAGAACGCACTTCTCAGCCTACTCAGCCTTGTAGGCTTCTCAGCCTACAAGGCCCGATTTGCCTAATAAGCCAAGTTTTCCTGAATTAATATATTTGCTCTAATTTTTTCTTATGAAATGATAAAGCTACCCATTTCATTATGTATGAGGTCAATTTTTATTTTTGGAGTTAAAATTAACGTAGATATATGACCGAACCTAACCAACCCTACCTAACCTAACCTAATCTATCTATATAGGTTAGGTTAGGTTAGGTAGCCGAAAAAGTTAGGTTAGGTTAGGTAGGTTAGGTCGTCGAAAACACATTAATTCATGAAAACTTGGCTTGAACCCCCCTTGACCACAGGGGGACTGGTCAAGTCGTATACTGCAATTTCGGATACCGGGCTAGAAACAACTTCGTTCACTGAGAAGTTTGTACATACAAACCATTCCGTTCGTATATGCGCTGGTTTGTGTTCGCTGTTGTTCTTGTCCGTATAAATACATGGCACTTGTTCATATAATTAGCGCTTCCATTATTAGAATTATTTATCCATTATTAGAATAACAAGGTGCAAACCATACCCCTTTACAGTTGAAATCTATTTATTTATATACAAGAAGGTACACTGGGTTGCGAGAGTATGTAACATATATTAAGAGGTACATTGTAGCAAGATTTGAGATTAAAGGATTTAAGACTAACACGTTTAGAAACAAGGCGCCCCCGAAGGAGGCTATTATTTGTTATGCACCCCATACTCAACCAGTAAGTAGTGGAGCAAAACATAGATTACATGGTCATAAAGTCTTAATCAGACCAATTCAATTCTATTTCTTTCTTTATTATGCACCCCATACCTATCCCGTGGGCGGTGGTGTAAAGGATTACAGAGGCACATAATCGGTTCAGGAACTGAACCCTCTAGTTCGTTTAGCTAAGCAAATAACAATTTGTGACGCTAGTTACAAAATTATTAATATTATATATATACATGTACACACTCTCATACATACATGTACATATATATATATGTATACATATATACATACACATACATATCTAATCCTCTACACAAATACACACATCAATAATCTTTGTGTCACAAGTGATCAACAAGAGGCTCACAACAGTCACTATACAAGGCACTTTACATCTATGGTGAGTCACACAGTTACTAGTCTTGCTGCACACCCACCCAACTGGGCGGCAGCTTTACAGTCATGTGCTCCACACCCACCCAACTGGGCGGCAGCTTTACAGTCATGTGCAGCATTACCTACAGTAAGCAAATTTTGGATACTTCGCTTAGATTTCGAGCAGCACATCATTATGAATGAAGTACTTACACATTTCATGGACACTACTGATGGTGTTATCTCTAAATTCCGCGATTTTTCACATTCCATTATATAATGACGCAAAGGATGCGAATAGTTCTGCTGACAGAGTTTACATTTAGTCAAATCTACATCAGCAGATGTTACAAACTCCCAGAGGTACTTGTAGCCGAGCCTAAGCCTAGCAGTGGTAATATCTAGAAGTCTACTAACATTATTGGATGACCCACAGACGTGCGGTTCTTCCTGCATAATAGAATGATGATAGATGGAGACGTAACTGGTTTGAATTTCACTTTGCCTCAAGTCTCCGAAATTTAGTTGATGTTCCTGGGATATTGCTGCCCTCAGGCTGCTCAAAGGCAGTCCAAGTTGGTAATCAATTCCCTCTTTACGAGCAAAAGTCTTGGGCAACTCATCAGTTCTCAGTGGCTATTTTTACATTATCATTTACAACTAACTTAAGTTAAATAACAACCAGTAAACAGACTGCTGTTTTCTAATTCTAGTTCAGGCACTTCCTGGGATAAAACGCGAACATTCCTTGAGGAACTGTGAGGTGCTTATCTGTTTTTCCTCGTAACGGTCCCAAAGCTTCCACAAATGTTCCTGTTTCTCTTTATTGCCCTTGCGGCGTCTGGACTTTAGCTTTTGATCAGAAACCAGTTGGTATTGCAAGGTTACCAGGGACGCCTCACGGTACAGTAAGAGGATTAAAATATATAAAGCCAAGTTGTCCCTCACTGCCCTTTGATTCAGACGCTGGTGCCATCCTTCTACGTCATTGTTGGTCCTCACCAGTCGTCTAAATGATCACCAGTTCCCCAATTCCCACACACTGTTGAACAGCCACGTATATTTTTATGTAATGAGTTAATTGTGTCGTTAAGGGTGGACTGCTAGCCGACTTTTCTAATTCAGCAAATGCCTTACAATTATGTAGTACATACGTACCACATAATTACGTGTGTGTTATACACGTACACACACACACACACACACACACACACACACACACACACACACACACACACACACACCTTGTCAAGCACAGGACGAAGCTTGAAAAAGTTTAATGGTATGCCAATAGGCTAGTCCCAGGACTAAGAGGCATGAGTTACGAGGACAGGCTGCAAGAAATGCACCTCATGACACTGGAAGACAGAAGAGTAAGGGGAGACATGATCACTACCTACAAAATTCTCAGAGCAATTGATAGGGTACATAAAGATAAACTGTTTAACACGGGTGGTAGGCGAACAAGGGGACACAGGTGGAAACTTAGTACCCAAATGAGCCACTGGGATGTTAGAAAGAACTTTTTCTGTGTCAGAGTAGTTAATAGATGGAATGCATTAGGCAGTGATGTGGTGGAGGCTGACTCCATACACAGTTTCAAATGCAGATATGATAGAGCCCAGTAGGCTCAGGAATCTGTACATCAGTTGATTGCCAGTTGAGAGGTGGGACCAAAGAGCCAGAGCTCAACCCCCACAACCACAACTAGGTGAGTATACACACAAACACACACACGCACGTACACACACACACGTACACACGTACACACACACACACACACAGTAGCGCGCGGAGAAGGTAGGGGACACACGCGATTAGTGAGGTCCGCGGAAATTCGTCAATTTCTCGGGACATTGAAGGAGTATAGAGGCTAGATCATAGTATTTGGCCTCTCGCAGTGTGTAGCTAGCAGGGTGCAACATAGCATAGTCATATCGCTAGTGATAGTGCGAAGATTTGGCGAAGAAACCAAAAGTGGAGCTAGGGCATCACCGGTGCATGTGAGTGTGTGACCTGACCGGGTGGGACGACCCGCCGTGGAGCTACCTGATTGTGCTGTTGAGTGGTGACTGTGATCAGTGGTACAGTGAATTAGTGAACTGTCATATAACGATACAGTGACTGACTCCAGAGCTTTGTGTTGAAAGAGAAGAACGACCTCATCAATCTACCAGCACTTAGTGAATCACCTAGTGGGAGACAACGACGGATAACCATCGGCATCATACATCGCTCATCTGGTTGTGTGAGCGGGAGGCAGACTGGTATGTACCCCTCTCTGGTCAATTAATCAGGTGTACAAATTGAGGTAAAAGATTATCAAATTCTCGTTCAGGATATCATATATATTTAAAAATCTCAGAGTGGCTCATTTAGGCAGAGGTAACGCATAAGGGATATCTTGACACATACACGCACACAAGTGTGCACACGCTAAAACAGACACACACAAGCGTGCACACACACACACACACACACAATTGTCCAGTCAGGGGAAAAGGCATCTGGGATAGGACCTTACTATCCCGCCCCCCATCTTGACTGCACCATCGGACCTGACCTGACTTAGTCGCCATCTCCCCCCCCCACCCCCAGTCCCCCGCATCGCCCATACACGCACTCTTCCCCTCCCCACTCTCCTGCTCTCTCTCTCCTGCTCTCTCTCTCCTGCTCTCTCTCTCCTGCTCTCTCTCTCCTGCTCTCTCTCTCCTGCTCTCTCTCTCCTGCTCTCTCTCTCTCTCTCTCTCTCTCTCTCTCTCTCTCTCTCTCTCTCTCTCTCTCTCTCTCTCTCTCTCTCTCTCTCTCTCTCTCTCTCTCTCTCTCTCTCTCTCTCTCTCTCTCTCTCTCTCTCTCTCTCTCTCTCTCTCTCTCTCTCTCTCTCTCTCTCTCTCTCTCTCTCTCTCTCTCTCTCTCCCTCTCTCTCTCTCTCCCTCTCTCTCTCTCTCCCTCTCTCTCCCTCTCCCTCTCTCTCCCTCTCTCTCTCTCTCCCTCTCTCTCTCTCTCCCTCTCTCTCTTTCTCCCTCTCTCTCTCTCTCCCTCTCTCTCTCTCTCTCTCTCTCTCTCTCTCTCTCTCTCTCTCTCTCTCTCTCTCTCTCTCTCTCTCTCTCTCTCTCTCTCTCTCTCTCCCTCTCTCTCTTTCTCCCTCTCTCTCTCTCTCCCTCTCTCTCTCTCTCTCTCCCTCTCTCTCTCTCTCCCTCTCTCTCTCTCTCCCTCTCTCTCTCTCTCCCTCTCTCTCTCTCTCTCCCTCTCTCTCTCTCTCCCTCTCTCTCTCTCTCTCTCCCTCCCTCTCTCTCTCTCCCTCCCTCTCTCCCTCCCTCCCCCTCTCCCTCCCTCTCTTTCCTTCCCCCTCCCTCTCTGCCCACACACACACACACACACCTCACCCGCTCTCTCCCTCACCCGCTCTCTCCCTCACCCGCTCTCTCCCTCACCCGCTCTCTCCCTCACCCGCTCTCTCCCTCACCTGCTCTCTCCCTCTCCTCTCTCTCCCTCCCGCCTCTCTCTCCATCTCCTCCCCCCCCCTCCCCTTCTACTTTCTTCTCACTTCAGTGGAAGGGTCGGATCCCCCACATCCATCCATTTATCTCTCCCTTTATCACTCCCTTTCTCTCTCTCTCTTTCTCTCTCTCTTCCTCTCTCTCTCTCTCTCCCTCCCCATCCCAACAGGGTCAAGCATGGCAGCCAGAGGTCCCAGGGGAACAGGAAAGAGCCAAGGTGACGAGATGAAGGAAATGTTCGCCCAGTTTCTGGAGGACATCAAGAGTGAGATGCAAGAAATGATGCAGGAAATGAAGAACGAAATAAGCAACCTGAAAAGAGAGCTGACAGCAGCAAAGGAGGAGATTAGAGCCCTCAAAGAAAATGGTATCGAGGCTGAGAATCAGAAAACCACCCAGGGAGAAGGTGGTAATAGTTTTCTGGATGAGAATGCCACAATAAAAGCAACATTTGCGGAAATACTAAAAAAAAATAACTCTGAAGTAATGACTGCAGTGATGGAGGTGGCCATGAAAGCAGCCACCTCACAGGAGGCGGCATGCTCCACTAGCCAACTGCTGGAAAGGAACAGATCAGTGGTTGCTGTGGGTATTAAGGAGCAGGAAGGATCTAATAGGACAGAGTGGAGTGACAAGGACAAAGCAGCAGTGAATGAAGTACTAAAGGCACTAGACATGGAAGGGGCTGAGCATAGCATTGAGAAGGTTTTCAGGCTAGGCCAGTACAACAAAGACCGAGACCGAATGATAAAGATAGTGTTTGCAAACGAGAACACAAAGGAGAAGATCCTATCAAGGAAGAGCTCCCTGAAAAACGTGGGAAAATTAAAAAATGTATTCCTCCAGAGAGACATGACAAGGGAGGAGAGAGCCGTGGCGGCAGAAGCAAGGAAGAGGCGCAGGGCGAGAGGGGAAAACCAGGAAGTAACAGCTCCCAACCCAACACCCCCAGAGGCGAGGGGGGAACCCACAACCAGCTACCCAGTAACACCAGAAGGGAGGACAACCCCGCCTCCCTCCACTGCATAGAAAACCCCCCTACCCCAAACCCTCCCTGCCCCCACTCAAATGTTCAGCAAAATCTCCCTCCCCCCACACCCAATCCCCACCCTTCTACCCCTCCCCTCCTCCCGAGTCCTCCCTCCCCCCCTTTCCTTCCCGTCCTCCCTCCCCTTTCACCCCATACCCTCCCTGTCCCTCCCCCTTCACTGGATCCCCCGCCCCTCATCCCAGTATCCTCTGAGACCCTGTTATCCACCTCACAGGTCCTCACACCCATGGAACAGCCTCCCCCACCAGCAGAACACTCACCAAGGAGGCAATTTGAGAAGGGACAGAAGAAAGTGAGCCTCAAAGCGATGTACACAAACATAGATGGAATTACAAATAAAGCAAATGAGCTTGGAGAACTGGTACTAGAGGAAAACCCAGACATAATAGCCCTCACAGAAACAAAGATCACGAAAACGATAACAAATGCAGTGTTCCCACAGGACTATTATGTTATGAGGAAAGATAGGGAAGGAAGAGGTGGGGGTGGTGTAGCTCTGCTGGTAAGACAAGGCTGGGATTTTGAGGAGATGGATATTCAGGGCTGCGAAGGTTTCAGTGACTACATAGCAGGTACTGTAACAAATGGAGGGAAAAAAATTATAGTCGCAGTCATATATAATCCACCACCAAATGACAGAAGACCTAGACAGGAATATGATAGAAACAACATGGCCACCATTAACATAATAGAAAGAGCAGCTTCTGTTGCTAGCAGGAATGGATCTGGACTACTAATTATGGGAGACTTCAACCATGGGAAGATAGATTGGAAGAACAGAGACCCGCATGGAGGACCAGAAACATGGAGAGCTAAGCTGCTGGACGTGGCAACAAGAAACTTTCTAAGCCAGCACACCAAAGAACCAACAAGAATGAGAGAAGATGAACCAGCAATGCTTGATTTGATATTTACCCTAAATGAACGGGATATAAGGGAAGTTAAGATGGAAGCGCCCTTGGGAATGAGTGATCACAGTGTATTGAACTTTGAGTACCTGGTAGAGCTAGGACTTATCTCCCCCCAAAAAGAACTAGGAATCAAAAGGCTGGCATACCGAAAGGGGAATTATGAACAGATGAGAAGTTTCCTAAGTGAAATACCTTGGGACACAGACCTCAGAGATAAGTCTGTACAGGGTATGATGGACTATGTTACCCAAAAGTGTCAGGAGGCAGTAAACAGGTTCATCCCGGCCCAAAGGGAAAAATCCGAGAAGCAACAGAAGAATCAGATTCAGATTCAGATTCAGATGTTTATTCAGGTAAGGTATATACATACAAGTGATGTTACATTAATGGATTGATATATAGATAGAGCTAGTACATACAATGCCTAAAGCCACTATTACGCAATGCGTTTCGGGCAATCCATGGTATAATAGGGCATGTATGGAAGCGAAGAAACTGAACAAAAAGGCGTGGAGGAACTTCCGGAATAACAGAACACCAGAAAGCAGAGAGAGATACCAGAGAACCAGGAATGAGTACGTCAGGGTGAGAAGAGAAGCAGATAAAAATTTTGAAAATGATATAGCAAACAAAGCCAAGACCGAACCAAAGCTACTCCACAGTCACATCAGAAGGAAAACAACAGTGAAAGAACAGGTATTGAAACTTAGAACAGGCGAGGACAGGTATACAGAGAATGACAGAGAGGTGTGTGAGGAACTTAACAAGAGGTTCCAGGAGGTCTTCACAATAGAACAGGGTGAGGTCACTGTGCTAGGAGAAAGGGAGGTAAACCAGGCGGCCTTGGAGGAGTTCGAAATTACGAGAGAGGAGGTCAAGAGACACCTGCTGGATCTGGATGTTAGAAAGGCTGTTGGTCCAGATGGGATCTCACCATGGGTACTGAAAGAGTGTGCAGAGGCACTTTGCCTGCCACTCTCCATAGTGTATAGTAAGTCACTAGAGACGGGAGACCTACCAGAAATATGGAAGACGGCGAATGTGGTCCCAATATACAAAAAGGGCGACAGACAAGAGGCACTGAACTACAGGCCAGTGTCCTTGCCTTGTATACCATGCAAGGTGATGGAGAAGATCGTGAGAAAAAAACTGGTAACACATCTGGAGAGAAGGGACTTCGTGACAAATCGCCAACATGGATTCAGGGAGGGTAAATCTTGCCTTACAGGCTTGATAGAATTCTACGATCAGGTGACACAGATTAAGTAAGAAAGAGAGGGCTGGGCGGACTGCATTTTCTTGGATTGTCGGAAAGCCTTTGACACAGTACCGCATAAGAGGCTGGTACATAAGCTGGAGAGACAGGCAGGTGTAGCTGGTAAGGTGCTCCAGTGGATAAGGGAGTATCTAAGCAATAGGAAGCAGAGAGTTACGGTGAGGGGTGAGACCTCCGATTGGCGTGAAGTCACCAGTGGAGTCCCACAGGGCTCTGTACTCGGTCCTATCTTGTTTCTGATATATGTAAATGATCTCCCGGAGGGTATCGATTCATTTCTCTCAATGTTTGCGGACGATGCTAAAATTATGAGAAGGATTAAAACAGAAGAGGACTGTTTGAGGCTTCAAGAAGACCTAGACAAGCTGAAGGAATGGTCGAACAAATGGTTGTTAGAGTTTAACCCAACCAAATGTAATGTAATGAAGATAGGTGTAGGGAGCAGGAGGCCAGATACAAGGTATCATCTGGGAGAGGAAATTCTTCAGGAGTCAGAGAAGGAAAAAGACTTGGGGGTTGATATCACGCCAGACCTGTCTCCTGCAGCACATATCAAGCGGATAACATCAGCGGCATATGCCAGGCTGGCCAACATACGAACGGCATTCAGAAACTTGTGTAAAGAATCATTCAGAACTTTGTATACCACATATGTCAGGCCAATCCTGGAGTATGCAGCCCCAGCATGGAGTCCATATCTAGTCAAGGATAAGACTAAACTGGAAAAGGTTCAAAGGTTTGCCACCAGACTAGTACCCGAGCTGAGAGGTATGAGCTACGAGGAGAGACTACGGGAATTAAACCTCACTTCGCTGGAAGACAGAAGAGTTAGGGGGGACATGATCACCACATTCAAGATTCTGAAGGGGATTGATAGGGTAGATAAAGACAGTCTATTTAACACAAGGGAAACACGCACAAGGGGACACAGGTGGAAACTGAGTGCCCAAATGAGCCACAGAGATATTAGAAAGAACTTTTTTAGTGTCAGAGTGGTTGACAAATGGAATGCATTAGGAAGTGATGTGGTGGAGGCTGACTCCATACACAGTTTCAAGTGTAGATATGACAGAGCCCGATAGGCTCATGAATCTGTACACCTGTTGATTGACGGTTGAGAGGCGGGACCAAAGAGCCAGAGCTCAACCCCCGCAAACACAACTAGGTGAGTACAACTAGGTGAGTACACACACACACACACACACACACACACACAAACATACACACACTAATGCCTCTATTCACCTTGCAGTAAATAGGAACCTGAAAGTCAGGAAGCTGCTAAAGGCTGCATCTTGGGGATGAGTCCCTAGGAGTATCTCCTTATGAGATGCTCTACGGCCGTAAGTGCCGTACTCCCCTTAAGGCTTTCAAAGACTCTCTCAGAGATGCCACCTTCAGTGAGCATCAGAATGTGCCCCAGTTTCTTCAAAACCTTCAACACATTCTAGAGAGATTCCACCGTTTTGCCCATAATAATCTATTGAAAGCCCAGGAGAGAATGAAGACTCATTACGACCAGACCAGCAAGGTAAGAAAATTCAAGCCGGGAGACTTCGTCCTTGCCTACTTCCCTATCCCAGGTTCACCTTTACAAAACAGGTTTTCAGGACCCTACTGCGTCAAAGAGTGCAGGAATAATAACAACTACGTAATAGAGACTCCAGATAGGCGGCGGAAGACCCAGCTGTGCCACGTCAACCTCCTGAAGCAATATAATGGTACTCCTCCCACTGTCCTGACTAACTATTCTACCTTCACAGAACCCTACATCCACAGTGAGACCTTCCCAGCTTCTTCTCCCGAAAGCACTGACAAGGAGTCAGCGCTTTCTAATTCCGAAATCCTTAATGATCTTCCCAAATACTTTCAGGATAATCATAGTGCACCTCTCGTCAAGATCTTCAGAGAACATCAAGAGTTGTCCCGAGATGATCCCCAAGAGTGTAATGTTACCCAGCACGACATCCAACTGCTCCCCGACACCCGGCCGATTCGTCAACCCTTCTACCGAATCAGCCCGAGCAAGAAGGAAGTCATGCGTGCTGAGGTGCAGTACCTCTTGGACCATGGACTGGCTACACCTTGCGAGTCCCCCTGGGCCTCACCTTGTATCTTGGTGCCCAAACCCCAAGGTAAGGTGCGGTTATGCACTGACTATCGTAAACTGAACTCTGTCACTGTCAAGGATGCTTACCCCTTGCCAAGGATAGATGACATCCTTGATGCCATTGGTAGTGCCCAGTACTTGTCCCAAGTGGACTTGCTTAAGGGGTACTATCAAGTGTGTCTAACGGAGCGCGCTAAAGAGATATCTGCCTTCATCACTCCTTTTGGACTTTTCAGATATGAACGCCTTCCTTTCGGACTATGTAATGCCCCGGCCACCTTTCAAAGAGCTGTCAACCGTGTCATCCAGGGCTTGGATAACACATACGCCTACCTGGACGATATCGTCGTAGCCTCCAACTCCTGGAGTGAACAACTGCTCCAGCTGCGACGTCTGTTCTCCAAGCTCCTGACAGCCGGCCTTACCATCAACCTGGGCAAGTCCACTTTCGCGAAAGGTAAAGTGCGTTATCTGGGTCATGTTATTGGGAGTGGCAGCATAGCTCCGTTAGACTCACACACTCAAGCCATCCAACAGTATCCACAGCCTACCACCAGGAAGCAGCTCCTGCGCTTCCTTGGTCTTGCCTCTTACTACACAGGCACATTCCTATGTTTGTTTCCTTTGTGTAGACTGCAGTGTGGAAACCTCCGCCCTTTTCCATGACTGTTACATCTAGAAAAGGCAGCTTCCCATCCTTTTGAAACCGTGCTGCGTTTCACTTACGAGACGGAAAAGGATGGGAAGCTGCCTTTTCTAGATGTAACAGTCATGGAAAAGGGCGGAGGTTTCCACACTGCAGTCTACACAAAGGAAACAAACATAGGAATGTGCCTAAATGCCAACAGCGACTGCCCTGACAGGTACAAGAGGAGTGTTGTTAACGCATACGTCGACCGTGCTCTCAGCCACAGCTCAGAATGGAAGCAAGTCGACGAAGAACTCTGTATGGTAAGGCAGGTTCTAGTCAATAACGGCTTCTCCAATGGTTTCATCGAAGACATCATAAGAAGGAAAGTGAAAAGCCATGCAACCTCCGAAGAGACAACTAACACAACACCTATACCCCCTATTAGACTATTTTACAGGAACTTCTTTTCCACAGCTCATAAAACAGAGGAAAGGGTCCTGAAAGATATTGTTAATAGAAACGTTATCCCTACAGACAAAAATCAGAGGATACAACTGACGATTTACTATAAAACCAGAAAAACGGCCAGCCTACTCATGAGAAACTCTCCAGACACGAAACAGAACGCTTTAAAAGAGACTAACGTCGTCTATGCCTTCAAATGCCCACTTGGGGACTGTAAGCGCCAAAAAACCCAGTATATAGGCAAGACAACAACATCTCTTTCTAGGCGTTTAACGATGCATAAACAACAGGGCTCCATTAAGGAACATATAATCTCTTCCCATAACCAAACCATCGCCAGAGAAATCCTAGTAAACAACACAGAAATCATCGATAGATACAGTGATAGCAGGCGGCTTGACGTTTGCGAGGCACTACACATCAAGAAGTCAACACCAGCAATCAACAGCCAATTATTGCACAACTATATTCTACCCACCTCAAGACTCCACTCCAATATAGAAGCATCAAGAAATATGGACCAATAGGCTTTCTACAAACACTTCTATTCAATATCCATTGTTTCGTGTTCTGTCTTGTGTTGATACTTTTAATACCCTATTAATATCCTCTAATGCCACATCATCCTTCCCACCTCACTCAAATGTAATGCCACATCACCCTTCCCACCTCACTCAAATGTAGATATAAATCAGGGAAACGCAAGTTCTAATCAGTTGTGTATTTGTGAAGTCTTTGAAAATGTAATAAGTTTTACGAAACGCGCCCGTGTCGCGTCAGACTAGAAATAAAAATGAATTTTGGAGAAGTGATTTTTGATTTACCTCCAACAGTGAAGCATAATGTACGAAAGATTGAGAAAATTCGTGTTAGAATTATTAATCTTACTTTTTCGGTCATATTTAATAAAATATATATATATATATATATATATATATATATATATATATATATATATATATATATATATATATATATATATATGTCGTACCTAGTAGCCAGAACGCACTTCTATGCCTACTATGCAAGGCCAGATTTGCCTAATAAGCCAAGTTTTCATGAATTAATTGGTTTTCGACTACCTAACCTACCTAACCTAACCTAACCTAACTTTTTCGGCTACCTAACCTAACCTAACCTATAAAGATAGGTTAGGTTAGGTTAGGTAGGGTTGGTTAGGTTCGGTCATATATCTACGTTAATTTTAACTCCAATAAAAAAAATTGACCTCATACATAATGAAATGGGTAGCTCTATCATTTCATAAGAAAAAAATTAGAGAAAATATATTAATTCGTGAAAACTTGGCTTATTAGGCAAATTGGGCCTTGCATAGTAGGCTGAGAAGTGCGTTCTGGCTATTAGGTACGACATATATATATATATATATATATATATATATATATATATATATATATATATATATGGCTCAATCATAGGGCATCTTGTATATACAGATAGGTTTATCAAATCAAGGAGAAGAACAAAAGAATATCCGACTTAACTTAATAAAAAGAGATGTTTCCAACACCATCTCCCACCAGCGTCTGAGGCCACACGCTGCTAGCATGTACACACTCCCTCCCTCACTCACAGGGTTACCAAGCATCTCATATATAACTCTTGACTAATACACTACACATGGAAGTAACCACTCTCAAACAGATGCAATCACCCTATTATAGTATTACACATTCTGCCATACTATTAACCGTAATATAAAGTTTAACTTAGAAATATAATAGCATTCTCAGAATACACAGACTGTCAACATAACCAACCGATGGACACAAGTCCTCTCTCACACGTAGAAATGTTACCTGATCTAGACCCGTTCAGGCAAGCTCCTGCTCTCTCATACACTATTCAATACTGCCACATCCTATCATAAACATAATATAGCAGCATACCAATATATATATATAAAATATGTAAATCTATCTGTGAGAGCAAAGTAATTTCCTGGTTCGTAACATGCCTTCTCTTCCCAGAATTTTTTTTAATTGAAGATTAATTTCATTTTTGCTAAAAGGTAGTATAGAAGTTAGTACTGGAAACTGCAAGGAGGCTATCATAGAAAAGTTGGCAACAATCGTCATAATTACAAGAGTACAACCTAAAACCCAACATGAAGAAAGTTTAAGCCCACTAAAATGCAAGTACATATTCAACATCTCAGAAACATGCAAGAAATCAAGACCATAGTATATAACAAAGTACATCTCCTTATAAGAAAAAAAACACAATCTCAAGTTATTTAGCCAAATTTCAAAATTTAAAATAATATTTCTAACATGAGAATACTCACACTGTGGAAGCTATAACAAGTTCCTTTCTCTTATCACTTCCTACACCACTAGTCCAACCACTTGGGTTGACTGATAGAGCGACGGTCTCGCTTCATACAGGTCGGCGTTCAATCTCCGACCGTCTAGGTGGTTTGGCACCATTCCTTCCCACCGTCCCATCCCAAATCCTTATCCTGACCCCTTTCAAAGTGCTAAATATTCGTAATGGCTCGGCGCTTTCCCCTGATATTTCCCTTCCCTCCTACACCCCACTGTACACTTCAAGGTATTCACACCTGCACCTCTGGAATTTGCAGCACATTGATCCCTCCAGAGTCTTATCCAATCTTATTCTGTCCACCTACATACATGAGATGGACTTCACTCTCCTATCAAAACATTTGATCATGCTATTATCTCCACATTTATCAAGATTCACATGAGTATTACATTCAATCAACACTCCTACATAAATGATTGGTTAGAAACCAACATCTAGTAAATGACTTCCTCTTAGCTTGGTTCACTGTTAACGGGCTCGATGCATGTTCACCAAAACTTCCTCGAACGCCCTAAATTTTTTGTGCGTAATCTTCATAGTAAATGCTCCAACATTTCCCAATGAATCAACATCATACCATGAACAGGAAAAAAGTTAAAGAAAAAGGAAAAAAATCACAACTTCAAATTAGTAACTAATATCTTATCATGTCACCAATTGTTGTGTTATTCATTATGGTCTGAGAATGGCATAACGTTCATGTTCCTTGGGGCAAATTATTGTTTAAGAGTTTACTCTAAAACATTTGTTGAATGTGGCCATCCAAATGTGCCAAATTTATACGCAAAATATTTATAACTCCAAACGTTATGGCTTTATGACTAACGATTCCAAGGACACCTTAGAACTAAGACCTTTACACATAATGTCAAAATGGTGAGAATCGCTCAGAAACTGAATTTTGTATTCTGTCTCAAAGCTGAAATTCCTGTTTTAGGGATAATTGAAGTTGAAGTAATTGACATAAATTTTATTGTATGTGTAAATAAATATTGCCTGGTATTCGAACTCGAATATGTGAAAGTTGTAGGTCAATATCTATTGAAAATTAAGTCAAGAAAAAAATCAAAATATAGGCATAAGTTAGGGATAACTGTAGAACAGACACTGGGCCCCCTTCACTGTCTAGCTCTTGGTTAGACATATAAACACGTGTTGCCTCGAATGGGTCAATAAGCCTTCTGCAGTTAGCTTCATTCTTGTGTTCTTATAACGAAACATATATATTACAGTAACTTTATTGCCCATATATAAGTGATAAGACCCTCATCTGGTCCTCATTCATCAATACATCCTAATTAAACAAAAAGAACAGAGTTTGAAATCTGTAAATAAATCGGCCCCAAAAATGGAAAGTTACAATTTCTGCCACCTGTGGCTGACTAACTTGCTGACCAATTTCGTTCCAACTTCACATTCTTAGCATAGGATATGAATTCTCCAAGATGTAGAAGTCACAAGAAAATTCGCGTAGAAACAAAGGAGAGAGAGAAAAAAAGAATTCTTACACACACACAAAAAAAGAGGTGTCAGCTTTTTGTACAAAGGGACATAAGAAATATTTCCATTGGGCAATGTATTTATATGGCATATAATAAAATAAAGCATAATAACATACTAACTCATTATTATGTGTGAAATCTGGCCTTCAAGGTGGCACCAGTTGCATATCCACTTTGTAGACCTTTCTTGCTACTACTCACCTTCTTGGTGCGTCAACCAGGTGCTTGCATCTCTTTATTCCTACTTGACAGTAAATAGGAGGTGTTATGAACAAATCCACCAGGGCCGTGATGAGGGTTCGAACCTACGTCCGAGAGGATCCCAGACGCGCCTTAATCGACTGTGTCATAATATGGTTAAAAAGACCTCTTCTCTTACAATAAGTACAAAACCTACTATCAGGAGTTGATCTCCTCACACCCACTGAAGACTTATTAATTACATTACAGGGGTGTTGTATCCCCAACAGTGGTTTATCAACATAGGTTTAGCAGGAGAAGAGATCATGTGAGTAGAAGGTGGGTTGGATACTGGTAAGGTCTGGTAACCATTAAGTTTATTAACATGATGACTAGGTTTATATAATAATTATTAGAATGTCATCTGAAATGCACCTTTGTTTACGAGGTCATAAATGTCAGTTGTATGCTTTTGTTCAGCTATATAGGTTGATAATGGTACACGATTCCGGATTCTGAATCTCTTCCGGCGGACCTGCCCTGATGGTACGAGGATAACTGAGTTACTTGAATGTTGCTACAGACGGCGTTTCACGTAGTTTGGCCGAACCACAAGACAACATGTCATCCAAGGTACCCTCTCTGTCTTGAATCCACCAATCCCAGCGCAGCGCGCCAAAGGGCTAGAATGCCTTGTCAAATCACAAAGTTTCCCCTCGTTACTTGACCCTGGATGGTCTGGTGACGTCACAGCTCCCAGCCGTTTACACTGAAGCAGCGCGGCCGGCCATTGGGTACCTGCCCGCAGCCTCTACGCTTTCCTCTACACACTTTTACATAAAAACACGCTAATGTTCGCATCTCTACTCTCAGCTTGGCTACGACGGCCATTGTAGCCTCACTGGAAAGCTGAGAGCCTAGTATACACATAGACTCTAAACAAAAGATGTTTCATGAAACAATTACAGAATCTAGGACCCGTGCACCTTGGTGCACTCATGTCCTGGCGTGTGCACCCCAGCATCCCCAATGGCAGAGGCAGCTAAGCCTCTGACGTCATTTCCTATAGAGCCGGCAGGCTCGCTCTCCAGTGGCTGCCCCAGTATCTCACAGGCCTAAGACAGGGTAGGACCTCGGTGCTTCAGAACAATCTTATTTACCTTACTCAATAAAGTCCTGTGAAGCGATCTATAGTGTGTCTCTCTTCAGTGACGAATTTGGCTCTATCCTGGACCGGTATCAAGTGACAAGGTTTGGGTCCATCCTGGACCGGTATCAAGTGACAAGGTTTGGGTCCGTCCTGGACCGTTATCAAGTGACAAGGTTTGGGTCCGTCCTGGACCGTTATCAAGTGACAAGGTTTGGGTCCATCCTGGACCGTTATCAAGTGACAAGGTTTGGGTCCATCCTGGACCGTTATCAAGTGACAAGGTTTGGGTCCATCCTGGACCGTTATCAAGTGACAAGGTTTGGGTCTGTCCTGGACCGTTTTCAAGTGACGAGGTTTGGGTCCATCCTGGACCGGTATCAAGTGACAAGGTTTGGGTCCATCCTGGACCGTTATCAAGTGACAAGGTTTGGGTCCATCCTGGACCGTTATCAAGTGACAAGGTTTGGGTCCATCCTGGACCGTTATCAAGTGACAAGGTTTGGGTCCGTCCTGGACCGTTATCAAGTGACAAGGTTTGGGTCTGTCCTGGACCGTTTTCAAGTGACGAGGTTTGGGTCCATCCTGGACCGGTATCAAGTGACAAGGTTTGGGTCCATCCTGGACCGTTATCAAGTGACAAGGTTTGGGTCCATCCTGGACCGTTATCAAGTGACAAGGTTTGGGTCTGTCCTGGACCGTTTTCAAGTGACGAGGTTTGGGTCCATCCTGGACCGGTATCAAGTGACAAGGTTTGGGTCCATCCTGGACCGTTATCAAGTGACAAGGTTTGGGTCCATCCTGGACCGTTATCAAGTGACAAGGTTTGGGTCTGTCCTGGACCGTTTTCAAGTGACGAGGTTTGGGTCCATCCTGGACCGGTATCAAGTGATAAGGTTTGGGTTCATCCTGGACCGGTATCAAGTGACAAGGTTTGGGTCCATCCTGGACCGTTATCAAGTGACAAGGTTTGGGTCCGTCCTGGACCGTTATCAAGTGACAAGGTTTGGGTTCGTCCTGGACCGTTATCAAGTGACAAGGTTTGGGTCCACCCTGGACCGTTATCAAGTGACAAGGTTTGGGTCCATCCTGGACCGTTATCAAGTGACAAGGTTTGGGTCCATCCTGGACCTTTATCAAGTGACAAGGTTTGGGTCTGTCCTGGACCGTTTTCAAGTGACGAGGTTTGGGTCCATCCTGGACCGGTATCAAGTGACAAGGTTTGGGTCCATCCTGGACCGTTATCAAGTGACAAGGTTTGGGTCCATCCTGGACCGTTATCAAGTGACTAGGTTTGGGTCTGTCCTGGACCGTTTTCAAGTGACGAGGTTTGGGTCCATCCTGGACCGGTATCAAGTGACAAGGTTTGGGTTCATCCTGGACCGGTATCAAGTGACAAGGTTTGGGTCCATCCTGGACCGTTATCAAGTGACAAGGTTTGGGTCTGTCCTGGACCGTTTTCAAGTGACGAGGTTTGGGTCCATCCTGGATCGTTATCAAGTGACAAGGTTTGGGTCCATCCTGGACCGGTATCAAGTGACGAGGTTTGGGTCCATCCTGGACCGTTATCAAGTGACAAGGTTTGGGTTCGTCCTGGACCGTTATCAAGTGACAAGGTTTGGGTTCGTCCTGGACCGTTATCAAGTGACAAAGTTTGGGTTCGTCCTGGACCGTTATCAAGTGACAAGGTTTGGGTTCGTCCTGGACTGTTATCAAGTGACAAGGTTTGGGTTCGTCCTGGACTGTTATCAAGTGACAAGGTTTGGGTTCGTCCTGGACCGTTATCAAGTGACAAGGTTTGGGTTCGTCCTGAACCGTTATCAAGTGACAAGGTTTGGGTCCATCCTGGACCGTTATCAAGTGACAAGGTTTGGGTTCGTCCTGGACCGTTATCAAGTGACAAGGTTTGGGTTCGTCCTGGACCGTTATCAAGTGACAAGGTTTGGGTCCATCCTGGACCGTTATCAAGTGACAAGGTTTGGGTCCGTCCTGGACCGTTATCAAGTGACAAGGTTTGGGTCCATCCTGGACCGTTATCAAGTGACAAGGTTTGGGTCCGTCCTGGACCGGTATCAAGTGACAAGGTTTGGGTCCGTCCTGGACCGTTATCAAGTGACAAGGTTTGGGTCAATCCTGGACCGTTATCAAGTGACAAGGTTTGGGTCCATCCTGGACCGTTATCAAGTGACATGGTTTGGGTCCGTCCTGGACCGTTATCAAGTGACAAGGTTTGGGTCCATCCTGGACCGTTATCAAGTGACAAGGTTTGGGTCCGTCCTGGACTGTAACAGTTTAGCTGCTTATAAAGAAGCTTATATATCTTGTATTAAATGTATTGTATTGTATACATGGGTAATTTAGTTTCTTCATTCAGAGTGTAGTTTCTACCTGGAAAGTTGGAAGGGTTCATCCCCGAGGGTATTAGCGGGGGAGTGATGCATGCAATATTGTCACAGTTTTCCTTTCAGTTTAATTCATTAAATTAAAGAAATCCCTGTTACGACTCAATATTGTATATAATATGCTCAGGGACCTGTGTAAATACATCAATTTGAGTAAACAAGTCAACCACTCTTACTTGACTACAGGCATATGAGTCAGTTAGCATAAGAACTAGTTTGTCTGGTAGTTTAGTGACACGCTTGACACCCTAGCCAAGTAGAGGCCTCCGCAGAGGTAATTGCTATCTACTACCTTGGTTTGTTAGTTCCATTTAAATTAGAGACATTCAGGTTTTTATCCAGTAGGGTAATTGAGAGTACCCTTGGTCAATGGTCTATGTAATTTATCATCAGTTGGGAATAGGGATTCAGTCACTTTTGTGACCAAATGCATATACAATACAATACAATTTTATTTAGGTAAGGTACATACATACAATAAATATTTACAAGGATTATTTGACTTATAGGTAGAGCTAGTACATACAATGCCTAAAGCCACTATTACGCAAAGCGTTTCGGGCATATGTCTAGCTTTGTTATTTATCTTTGAAAATTAGTTTGGCAGAGAGCCAAGTTCAGCCTCACAGGTTTTGATAACAGTTTAGATCAGTGTGGTTTTGGCGTCAGTATGGTGAAGACCATCTCTCCCCGCCAGAGGTAGACATAACATCTGGCCTGTTCTTGTGGAATTTAAGGTAACGTCTGTTGAATTAAGTGCAGTGGTAGTAAACCACAGTTAACATTCATTGCCTCTAAGAAATCATTAAGGATAATACGTACAGTAACATGTATATGTGTTAATAACGAATTTAATTAGGTTTAGGGTGTTTAGTGAATTTTCCCATTTATAAATTTTATTATTGGTGATCATGTGTTTTGTGCTATTAGTCCATGTGTTCCTGTAAGCAGCCTTATCGATTCAAAGTATTCTCCCCTGGTAAATTGGTTAAACCACATTTCAAAGCAAATTCATCCCTCCTTTTAAATTTGGTCCGACTGGTCCTTCTAGCAGTCACTTAGTATAAGGACCATGGCGTCAGAGATAGAAGATGGTTGCTGCATTTTTAAAGTCTCTAATAAGTTGCTTGTAAATGATAGGTACAGTCTCCATGTTTTGTGGCGCCTTGGTGATCAAACCCAACACTGACACCAAAGGCATTCAGCTAAGAGATATTTAGCAGTTTAATACCTGTTGACCTTAATATGGCGATATAAGCGTAAGCATAAAATGAACCTTATACGACACACTGTTTATAAAAGGAAATGAGCGTGACTAAAACTTTAAAGTGATATGAAATAATAAAGAGAAATGGGATGTGGGGCCACATCGACACCATATCAGCAGCCGTCGGCGACACCTGACGTCATTAGCTGAAGGAGCCAAACGCATTGCATTAAACACCACTTAATCAGTTAAGCAAATCAAAATACAGTGACCTGTCTGCTGAGAGAACAATACAAAGTCTTAACAGTGATCTTAAGACTTTGGGCACCCGGATTCCTACTCTAAGTTAAGGAAACGGCCAGTGGTAACATTAATTTTGTCATGAATCCAGTTCAAGATATTTGCATTTCGCTAATATTTCTTTCAGGAATCCTGTCATACCATGGGCTTTTAATCCCAACTCAGTAAGTGAAAAATACTTCCCACTTAACGAAATATAAAAACCAAGGATAATTAATATTTGAAAGATTTGCACTTGTTTAAAGATATAATAGAGCATACATTTTGCAATAGATAAAATCTCAATAATAAGAATTAAAATATCTATCATGTAATTGTTTATAATATTATTCATATTATAAATTAAAGAAATAAACAAATTAAATCAGGATATCAGAATTAAAAGGTTAGGCTAAAATTACAATACATAAATGATATCAGTGCATGCTGCATTATACTTAGCTATAATTTTACCATTATATTTATAAGATTTATTATCTGGCAGATAAATGAAAGTAGCACCATTACTTCCAGGTCTCAGTCAGTAACACAGCATCACCTAAGGAACCTTACAGCATGGTCTTCCTAGGAACCACAGAAACGTACTACTTCTACTCCCAACAACAGGCGCTAAGATTTTATTTTGCTCTATAGATTAGTTTATGTTAATCATAAGTTTATTTTACCTAACCTTAACCTGCCCTTAACCGAACATTAGCCTATCTTTACCTTACTTAACCTAACCTTTCATAACCGTACCTTATCCACCCAGATGGTAGTGGGTGGTGGTAGAATACAGGCCAGGAGGCCCAATGTGTGAGGCAGGGGTGTAATAGTGCCAGGTGAGGTGTCGGGCAACTCAGCCAGTAGTAAGGGAGCCGTCCGCACCGATGATAAACGTTGCCAGGGAGGATGACAAAGGTGAGGGTGCAGAGGGGTCGGCGGAGGTCGTGGAGAACCCCGACGAAGACCGGTGACTAAGGCTAATGTTACATGTGGACGAGTGGTGAGGAGCAGCAGTACAGGCCCCAGAGGTAATGGAAGGTCTGCAGGGCCGCACTCCCTCCACCTGTAAGTGTGAATAAGGTACGCTCAGTGGGTGAACCGAGCAGCTGTGAGGAGCAGCGAGGGGGAGCCATGATGCACCGTACCCTACGCCAGCCAGGTGAATAATGGTATGGATAAGGGGAATCACAGTAGCGAGGTGAGCTACAGTAAGGAGGCTGGACCCGACTACGAACTTAGGAAGGTTCCTACAAGGGAGAGACCTTCTTGGAGAGGTAAGAATGTTAAGGAGAGACCTTCTTGGAGAGGTAAGAATGTTAGGGAGAGACCTTCTTGGAGAGGTAAGAATGTTTGCCGAGAGAAGTGGGAGGGATTTTATTTAAATGGTCCGGGGAAGAAGGGCAGGAAGAGGTATACAGATGGTAGGCGCCAGCCTAGCATGAGGTACACATGGGCCACTCAAAATCCTAGTGTGGAAGAGCGTAAGTTACTGGATGAAAGACAGGTAAATGGTGTCGCTGTGAAGAGACAACGCCCTTATATGAGAAAAGAGAAGATTGGCGAAGAGAGGAACGTGAGAGGGAAGCGATGGGTACCTGTAGGACGCCTGTGGAGTGCAGGAGTACCTCTGAGTGCACGACGTGGTGGGGGCGCTGCATGCACTAGGCCTTATGGTTGTAATGAGTCGTGGGGGCGGACTCTGGGATGCGAGGGGAGGTCCCCCTATATGTGTTACGGGAACCTCAACTTCACCCGGTCCTCTGCAAGGTGGAGGAATGATGTGAGTAACTGGCAAGGTGGTTCCAGCCACGTTACTGACTGGAGGAAAGGTACATCAGGGATGGAGGGAGCAAGATCATCGATTGCCCTCTCTAGCTATTCACTCACTATGACTTATTTTACGGGGGGGGAGGGGGTTATGTAACAGAGTTTAGTCCTTTATTCCCCCTACTTTCCACATATAAGAGTCATGATTCCCTATTTGTATGTAACTAGTGGAAATTGAGAGATACTTTTATACACTTATGAGGAAGCCTGATGGGGGATTTGAGGGAAATTGCAATTTTTGTTCGTTTGGGATGAGGCTTCAGGCATCTACTCCATGATAAATATAACAGAGCAGACCCAGGGAGAGAAGAGTTTTGCCACCTAGAAAGGCGGGGCTCCCGATACATTATGGGAGCAGCTCAGCCGGGATGTGATTGGCCAGCGGCGGGGGCTTGGCGAAATTGACCAATAGCGTTGCACCCTAGGCGTGACGTTGCGTGACGTCACGAATGTTTGCTTGAAGGTGTAGAAGGAGACGGACTAGCTTACATTATCCTGAGGTGACTAGATGTGAGCTCGTGAGCTCACCTGTCAGGGAGACGTATAGGCCTCCAGAGGGTACAACTTGGCCAGCTTACGTTCACCGACGACAAGGAAGACCTGTCATCTCCTGCCGGAGTATCTTGGGCAGAATTTCGCTGATGTGAGGTAGACACCAGGGGCCAGAAGCCGAAGTGACCTGAGTACTTTGGAAGCGGCGCTAGTAGGAGTCTAGTACATCCTGCAGGCCGCGCATGTTCGAAGCTGTGTGTGGGCAGTCCTTGTCTGCAGAAACGTGACGATCGTTTACCCAGCGACGAGACTAGGGTTTGGTGGCGGACCGGTGTGTTGAGTGGTCAGTTTGGGAGAGCAAGACTATCAGAGTCTCAATGTGTCGTCGAGGGAGGAACATATATGGTGTAGGAGCAGTGCCTTGCATGGAACGAGCAATCAGATGGCCTGATCCTGGATCTACAAGGAGCCTATTATCGCAACGTGGAATGTACTACCTGTAGGATTCGGATAAGGCAGATAATTTTGCCTTCCCATTTTCCCCCTTAGGTAAGGTTGTACATAGATTTTTTTTTGCAGGGATATTCCTGCGTGGGCCCTAAACCTCTGGCTGGCTCACTAATTGTTGCTTGTTTCTACTTTACTTGGGCGGAGTATGAGTATTTATAACTCGTATGGTCGCTTCAGTAAGATTTTGTCCCACATGTTTAACAACTTCTTCTGCTCTGTTGAATCTAAGTTGAAATTTTAATGGGTTTGTAACTTCACTGTGTTAGAAAATGTTCCATGTGGTCTGTCTGGCATTTCTCCACAGTGGTGACATTTCCTCTCATCTTCCGGAACCTGTAAGCCTATTTCCCATGCACATTGGTATCCAAGCCTGATGCGATGTAAGTGTACTTCTGTTGTTCTACTGCTCCCTTTTATGAAACTAAGTGATTTGTAGTTGGTTGAATTCTTGTGCCAACTCGCAGATCCTGATGTTGAAACTGCTGTGTTGTGGTCACTGTACATCTTTTGCATTGCTCGGTTTCTAATTGCTTTCTTAATCTGTACTATGTGTTAACCTTGATTTATGTGTTAAGTGCTATTGGGACTCATTACAGTAATATATTGAATAAGGAGTATCAGAGATCATATTTTTTGAGGGGGGGGGGGGGACAGTGAAGAGTTGCCAGATTTAATAATTGCAGGAGTGATGCCATTTAACGATTTTTGTGGAAGATTTTTGTCTATGCCCAATGTAGATTACCAGTGAGTAAATCCATCAGTTTTTAATGTGTTTACTTGCTCCCTTCCATTCTTTTATTGTGTTGTGTTGGGAGAGTTACTGTGCACCACACAAGTATAGTGAAGGTACTAGACTGGGGGATTTAAATCCACCATACCTTTATGTTGGGTAGCTCGATTTGGAAGCCCCTGAGTTTCTGTGTCCAGGGACACCCCAGCAAGGAAACTAGGGAGTGATTGAGCTACTTCACTTCCAGCGGGGACAAGGCCAGGTGCGGTGAAGGACTTGTATCCTGGGTGCTCCCAGCACTTGAATGGCAAACCTTTTTGGTAGTCAAACTGTGCCCCGCCAAATGCCTCCATCTAGTATTAAATAATTCCAGTTGACGATCTCCTATATTCAAAGAATGCAAAATCTAACTAGCAGAAATGACATGTGACATGTGCAATTATTGTCGGTTAATGAAAGCACTAAAATATTTCCAGTTTCTGGAATCAACACAGTTCTGAATGTTTGAGTGCAATGACGTACAAAACCTATACAAATCAGGTGGGATTATGAGCAAGTGCAGGTTAATATTGAGTTAGATTTTACAATTCTTTATTTTACAGTATTTAAATGGCACTTAAGTAAAATAAGAATTATTTAAATTTTATTTTCATTGTTATATTAATAAAAAAAACAATGGTTTAATTCTATATCAAAATTGAAATAATTTACATAACCTACATAAACAAAACAAAAACTTCCTAGTATGTTTAAATATACAATTTTTTTACATATTAATCATAGTTAATGTATAAACAGTTAACTCCTGTCACGTGGGGGGGTGGTGGGCCGGGCCGGGGCTCTGCTAACACTCGGCTGCTAGGGGCTCAAAAGGCCCAAATACTCAGCCCCTCCGACTCCCGGGATTCACCGGAGTCTCCTTGGTCACACAAGAGAGGACCAACAATGCCCACCTCCGCAGGTCTTTGCTTCCACCACAAAAGGGGTGCCACTGATTCACCCTGGAAGCCCTTCAGTCAAACACGGGGAAACTACTGTTAACAGTTCCGGCCTAGACCCGTGGAGGAGTGAAGGAAGACTCAGGCTTACCTTATAACCATAACCTCCCTGAGTTCTGCCTGCCAGACAAAAAGGTTGCAGGAACTCCTTTCCCGCCTGTCTTCTCTATCTTCTTCTTAACAAGGTCGCCAGCTGGGTTATTATACCTGCACCCCAGCAATGCAGTTCAGTGGGTGTATTATATATTGTTTGTAGCCAGAAGATTGCTACTCCCATAGATCTGCTACTAGACTGTTGGCCCAGGGTACTCTCCCAGGAAGGTCTGTGTGGCTTTACCTCTCTCCGGCCACTACGTTAATAGTTGCCACCATTCAGGCACCGATACTGATCGGATGGCTAAGGGTACACTTTTATGTAAGTCTGTGCTGTCTTTACCACCCTCCAGGCAATAAGAACTTCTATAGAGAACGTTGTGTCCCCTATGTGGTACTATGATAACCTTCGTGTATGCTCATAGAGAATTATCATAAATGGAGGCAAACTTAAACACAGTGATAAAATGTGTGAATTTACTGATGTAAATTACATGAACACACACACAATCACAAGTAATACATGAATATGGAAATATGGATAATAAGTCTGGAGATCGTCAGCCTCTTCTTCCACGACCTCCAACACTCCTTCAACTGGGCAGAAAGACAGGAGTCCCACACTCTCTCACAGGAGGGCCTCTTCACCACGTCGGCGCCTCTTCTTCACTGTCCTGCCATCCATACACACTGTCCTCTCTGACAGTCCTGGACACAAGCTGCCTTGCAGCTTACTCCACTACTAAAGTATTAATGTCCTGTTGCCACATACATAAGTAAATATTGTGGCCTAACTAGCCTACTCACACAAGGGGTAATGGGAGGGAAAATGATCTACCTTACATTCCTGGCTCACGACGCCTGTCCCTCGATGGTGTGAGGTTCCCACGCTTCCTTGGGTCGATCCTTGACGATCCAGGACGTTCCACAGGTCCTCAGGTGTCGTGGAGCCTTCGCGTCGTCGCCGTTCCAATCCCTGAGATTCAGCTGCCCCAATCCTGGTTCGTCGGTGGGCGCTGAGCTAATCACTATTTTTCCCACACTTGCCCCTTCCACAAGGCGTTGCTCCTTGTCCTAGGAACGGTGTCGTCTTACCAAGACCCTCAGTGGATGTGACCCAGTCACAGCTAGGCTTGCCCGCCACACCTTTTCTGACCCTCAACGTCCAACGTCGCCGGCCCTGCGTCGTCGCCGAATATTTTCCAAGTTTGGCCCTCTTTCGCTCAATAAACTTGGTTCCTTTTGCTTCCCAGAAGCGCGGGGTCTCCAATATATCCGATGGGCTGCAATAGCCAGCACTAATCCACTAAGAAAGGCTTGTAGAGCCTCTAATCCTGGAGAGCAGACCGAGGTGCGTCCTGTCGCTTCCAAAGTCGGGTCACTTCTGACGTTGGCGCCGCCCGGGGCACTCGGTGACGTCATGGCAGGGCCCTGATTTGTCGCCCGCGACCTAAGTCGGCCAATCCGCGATCGGCTAGTGTCCCTTCCAAAAGGTCATATCTGCATTAGGGGATACTCTTTCATTTTATAACAGGGCGCCAATTTCCCTTTATTTACAACTTATAATGTAACTTCCTTCCCTTTACTGGCAGTCGGTCTGGTCGCCACATATATCATTAGACTCCCTGAACCTCAGAGAATCAGTAGGGAGAGCTGATATGACTCTTAAAGCAGGCAAACGAAAGAGATAGGAGAGGGCACCGTAACACTCCTTATCCAAAAATAAATAACTTTCACTATACAGTAAATGTAACAGTATTTGACATATTACTAAGTTTATTCAATTGAAAATAAACAAATATATACTTTTTCCCCTTAGGGATTTAAATACAATCTTACATACCAGCCATGATAATGATGTCATTTTAAAATTAACATTTTGTATCAATGATAAATAAGCATTAACTAAACTGTCATAAAAAATATTTCTTGCTCATATTTATACATAATTTAATATAACCTACAAAATACTGTTCATTATATAGTATGAATATGTACAGTCACAGTCAAAGGTCTCTATCATGGAATAGGGGGGTAGGGGGAGGTTTTAAGCTTTGCAACACTGCTTTTCGAGATCCCCCACTCTTTCCAGCCTGTTACCGTCGAGAGGGGGCTTAGTGGGCAGCTGCCGGATTGTGATGCTCTTTGGGCCGACTTATCCTCTTGAGTTTTGAAGCCTTATGTTCCAGCTGCTGTCCTCTCCAATTTTGCTGGTAGCGTTTTCCTCTTCCTCTTGTTTCGTTTTACCTCCCCACCTCTTCTCCTTTCAGATTGTTCCCTTCCTTCCAAATTTTTGCCATTCTTGATTGTTCTTTCTGATGTCTTATTCTGTTTTGACGCCGGGAGTTTGGGGAGGTACACACACTCACCCATAGAACTGTGGTACCTAACGCTATCGAGCGAGGGAACGCTTTTATTGTCAAATATTGTCTTCAGGGGGCATCTGACCGGAACTATGAGAGTTGTTGTAGGGTATTCATAATTTATTATCCTGATACATGTGAAAGGTGCTGCACCTAGGCCAAGTTTCAGAATCTCAGCCTAAATAGAGAAGGAGAAAAAAAAAAAAAAAAAACAATTTTTTCAACAATGTTCAATTGCTTTCACAGCCCACAATTGTGAACCAAAATCATTTCTACGACACTCAGCTATGACCTTACTATATAATAAAGATTTGCATGATTGATCTTTATCCCAGATGTATTTAGTGCAATAATACAGAATTTTAAAAGTTTCTCAAAAACGTATGCAACAAAATGAAGTGTATCATTATTTATAAAATCAATAAATCTACGTAGATAAGAAAAAAATCATGCGTTTTTAGAGGCGTAAACTCTACATATAATGTGCAAGTTTCATGTAAATTGAATAATAAATAAAGGCTGTGAAGGCAGATCTAGTTGTAAAAGTTGGAGTTGCGTAATGCGCCGCGACAAGATACTCATACTCGCGGTCACTCGTGACAATGCGTGATTTATGCATTGCGGCCAGCTCGTACCTTCTATGGAGAGCTCGCATGCATCTAGCTTTCAATGCTTTTCTCTTGTTCGTTTGGTAAGTCATATTGCAGTACAAATAGCAAAAATAGCATGAGTTCTGGGAGATATTGTGAGAGCGCGTCAGCGATACATCCACTCCCTTTGAAACACACACAGTGACTGAGGGGCTGAGCCACCTACCACCCTCTCTCTCACACGAGACTGTTGCCAATGAGTGAGTTTATATTCATTTTATGCATAACATGTTATTTTCAACGCTATTACGAAAAATAAGACTTCTACAACGTAAGATACAATACCCCGCGGTGCACCTACGCCGCGAGGACCAGATTCACGAAAGTTGCAGCGGGAAATTTGACTCTAATTACGTTATTTTTCAAGATAAAATAAAACGGTTTGCACCACAGTGTTGCCAGAACGTTGTAGTATTTTTCGTAATTTTTCGTAAATATTCCATTTTTCTTCGGATTTTCGGCAGTTGGCCCCTTCATTGCTGAGTCAAATCTTGACGGACTGACGGCTCGTAAGGTGGTGCTTGCAGGGTGTATATCCACAATGCACCCCTGTGAGGGCCCCCATCTTGTCGGGTGTCCTATCCTCTAATTGTGGGTCCATGGTGGGTATGGGGGCTTGTTCATGGATGAATTATTCCTGTTCATTTTTATGCATTTTCTGAACCCTCCTTTAACTTCTCAGACTCGTGGGGTAGGCAACCAGGCCCCCGAGTCGGACAGTGCTGGAAGGCCAGGCTCTATAGCCCCACTACATTGGACCCTGACCATGCTACTTTTCTGACTCTTCCGACTGACTTTCTCTGCTCCCCTCCCACCTCTGTGTCGGGGTTGAACCCCCAAGCCCCTGTAGTGACCACCTCATCACCTTGAGTGGCTGCATCTCTCATTGTCACCACTGCACCTTTTACCACCTCTGTTCCCAGGGGTGCTCAGCGCCATCACCTCCTCACTTACACATGCATGATTCCTTCCCAGTCGAATACTTTCCAGGCTTTGTTTGGTCCTGTTATGTGGACTGAGTATTTTGATCTTAGTAATGTGACCCTACTCGTCCTGATAATTTATTCCTCCATAAACACCTTGTTGATTCGGTGGATATATTTGTCACTTTTAACCCCCCCCTACCCCCCGTACTGGTACCCGTGTTGATGCAGCCCCTTCTTGGGAAGTGGCTGACCGCTTGGCTTCTTTGTCCTGCATTGGGGGAGACCACTGTTCGGATATTCAAAAATGCCCCGTTAAATGCAAGTATTGGCATTAAACGCAAGCATTTCTTCTCCAGCACCATGTTGCGACTGGTGACAGGGAACTGAAGGACTGTCACAAGGATATTAAATATATCCTTGAGGCTCAAGGGCATTCTATCCGCCAGATAAATACATTTACTGGACGCCCCTCGTGGTCGTCGTCGTGTTCAGCCTCTTCGTGTTGTGAAGGTCACGTTTGATAGTAGGTCCCTTCCATGCGATTCTCGACCTGCACTTCACTCTAGACAGTCAGACCCCACTCCCAGCCTAGTGTCTTATACTGGGATGAGACAGAAGGCCTTCTCCAATGATGTGAATCGGGGATCAGAGCACTATCCAGACTGTTCTTGCTCCTATTACCATGTGTCACAAACGCTACTAGGTCCTGGGAACACCCCTCGATGAGCATGCATTCTCCAAGACCACCCTTGAGAAGCTACTTAAGGACGTCAGGGAAGCAACACCTAACGATATCAGCCAAGAAGGCACTGACTTTGTATTCAACTTCTCTAGCGAGCTTGACGTCGACAAACTGATACATCACAAATATCTGCTTCGCACACGGCATCACCTCCATCTCTGTGGGAAAATTGCCAGGATTGATATATGAGGAGAACTACTTAGGACTTGTACTGTACTAAATTAAAAATTACTGTATGCAAAATTAATACAACTAAAGTCCTTAGCTAACGTTGTAAATCCTAGCTCCTCTAGTCCTAATGACAGACTGTGGGCTGTAAGGGGCAGGTGAGTGAATGGAGAAGTTGATTGGAGATCTACAATCCTCCTGCATACAGTTCATCGCATCACTATGTATTGTTAATACAAGGATAATATTAAATAACTCAGTTCTATAATTGAGCACTGGTTCTATTTAAATCACAAGGATCTAAACATGTACATAGTCCAGCCTAGCTCTTTAATTACAACAGCCAATATTCACATACTAATAAACACAACAATTTGTATTAAAGAGGTACGATATATGTAAATATGCAATCAAAGGACCTTAAATGTAGTCCAAGTGCACTGGAATCTAGGTGCAAGAATCATATTTACAGTAAAGTTTTCAGTTTATCATATTTATATTCAATATGATAAACTTATATGATAAATTAGAGATAACTTAGTTAGCTATGGTTAATTTAATGTATATGATCAATTATATATACAGATATATTCAATATATTATGCAAATATATTCAATTTGTTATGCAGATATATTAAATTTATTATGCAGATATATTCAATTTATATGAACAGATTCAGTCAAGCATTGACTGACTTTCAATGACTGAATGTCTACATAGCATTGAAGAACTTTCAATGACCGAGTGTCCACATAGCATTGAAAGACTGAATGAATGAGTGTCCAGATAGTAATGAAAAGATTCAGTTGCTGAAAAATTAATCAAAACTTACTGAAATCTGGGGCGTTGTCCCACAGTGTAACGCCAAATAGACTCATTGAATAGATTAACCACTGAACTGTGCCACGAGCCTGCAGGCACACGACGTGGGGTGCGCAACGCGCCTACGGGCATTTATATTTTTTAAGTTCCATTAAAAACTGGCACGCGGTGATGCGGATACAAAATGAATGCCTGGGGGCCCTAGTGATCGTCCGCCATCTTGAAAAAAATCCCAGCATGCCCCGCGGCCATGGGAAGCCTTTGTTTAAAAGAAGCAACCATGTCTGATGCATCGTCTACGAGCTCCCACTCCACGGTCACCTGCGGTCATGGAAAACGATTCTCTGAGGAGGGAATACGTGACATTTTGTATGATGACTTAGATAATGATCCAGAGAAATACCATACACAGAGGTCTGATATGAGTGAGGGATAGACTGAGGTGGATGATATCGTGAGTGTGTATGGTACATGCCCCTCGCCCGGCCTGCCTCGCCTCCCTGGGTCATCACTGTTATCATCACCACCACCATGTGAGTCCTCTGACTCAAGTTTATTCAGTGATAGTACTTGCGATGAATCTTTCTCAGGCTTCAGTGACATAGGCTCCGATACAAGTAGTGTTGACGACCCAAGTATGAGCAGCGAGGGTGTTACCAGGCGGGGTTTTACTGCCTTAGCAACACGTCGCGGCAAGCGGCAGCGTGTCAAGCAGCTACAGGACAATTATGACAGTGGCTCCTCTACATCAGGTGTTCGTGGTAGGCCTACAATACGCAGATCAGCCTCATCTCCTACCATACCAACACACAGCTCCAGCACCAGACGATGTAGCCGTGTTTCTGGTGCTCGTGGTGGTGTGGGCGCTAAAACCAAAGCCCCAGGTGTACTTGTGTGGGAGGATTGTGCCACATTTGTTCCACAAATACCAACGTTTGATGGTAGCGATGTTGGTGTGACACCATTATTCCCATATACAGGTAATGATATGACAGCAACAGAGTATTTCCTGGTGTATTTTGATAACAAATTCATGACCCATTTTGTGACTGAGACAAACAGATACGCTCACAGCCTCATAGACGCCGGCATTTTACCTGCCTCTCGCCTGACACGGTGCAAGGACACCACAATTGACGAAATGTACGTGTTTCTCACACTGAGCATGATGATGAAACACTCCGAGAAACACGTCCTCCAGGATTATTGGAGTAAAGACAGCCTTGTTCCATCACCCGTGTTCAACAGTACATGTCTCGTGATAGGTTCCTGTTGCTTTTCAGGTGCCTGCATTTCGAAAATAATGCAAATGAGGACAGACACGACAGACTTTGGAAGGTACGGAAGGTATTCAGTGACATGAGAGGCATGTTCCGTGATTATTTTGCACCTGCACAGAATGTGGTGATCGACGAATCGCTCGTACTGTTCAAGGGGCGACTGGCATTTAAGCAGTACATCCCATCAAAGCACCACCGATTTGGATTGGTGATATCAAAGCGCCACTCAAGTATTTCATGTTGTGCGACTGTGAGATTGGTATCGTCCTGGACATGATACTGTATTCAGGTACAGACGACAACATACCAGCTCAAGATGAACACGGGTTCTCCGGCAGTGTCTTCAAAACCCTGATGGAACCGTTGCTGAATAAGGGGCATATACTGTTCACGGACAACTACTATACCAGCCCCTTGTTGATCAGATACCTCCTTGCCCACAACACTGGCGTATATGGCACTGTGAAGGTCCACAGGAAGGAAATGACAGTGTTTGGCATGGGTATTGCAGTGGGTGATTGCCAGCTGCACAAGTATGACAATATGCTCTCAGTACGGTGGAGGGACAGACACGAGGTGAATATGCTGGCTACAATTCACACCAGTGCCATATTGGACAGTTGCAAAGTCCACTTTCAAACGAGCTTTCCCATATATAAACCAGATTGTGTCGTAGACTACAACGTGAACATGCGCCTAGTAGATAAATGTCACATGATGCTCGGTGCCATCAAGTGCGTGCGGAAGTCTGTGATGAGGACGAAAAAGCTCTTTTTCCACCTAATAGATGTTGTAGTGCTCAACTGCTTCAATATGTATCTCGTAAAATCAAGCAGGAGACCGCCAATACGGACATTCAGTGTTGCTGTTGTGTCACAACTGCTCGTAAAGTATGACAAGGAGGGCTCTGTTGCACCGCGTGGGGTGCAAACAACACTGCCACACGCAGCTCCCGACAGACTGAGGGGTAACGAGATGTTCGGTGTCCACATGCTCGAGTATATGCCAGGCACAGCATCACGGGAAAAGGGTAAACGTGTCTGTATAGTACGCAAGAACACTACCTGAAGAGAACAAAAGTGAAGATACATCAGCACCTGGTGCGTTGAGTGCAAGGTTCCACTCTGCCCTGTTGGCTGTTACGCAGATATCACACACTCACGGAGTTCTGAGAGTGTTTATGGTGTGTGTATATAGTGTGTGATACTGTAGAGTAAATAAATTGTATATATACATAAATTAGCATGATACATTGGAAATATGTGCAAGATGTGAGGAGCCGGTCGGCCGAGCGGACAGCACGCTGGACTTGTGATCCTGTGGTCCCGGGTTCGATCCCGGGCGCAGGCGAGAAACAATGGGCAGAGTTTCTTTCACCCTATGCCCCTGTTACCTAACAGTAAAATAGGTACCTGGGTGTTAGTCAGCTGTCACGGGCTGCTTCCTGGGGGTGGAGGCCTGGGCGAGGACCGGGCCGTGGGGACACTAATGCCCCGAAATCATCTTAAGATAACCTCAAGAAGAGAAGATATGTGAACACATGTGTGATGCACGTAACACAGTGTCTTTGGACAGTACGGATGCTACACTGCCATAATATAGTGTATGTGTTCATTATACATAGGATTGGCAAGAAAAAACAAAACAAATGTATTTGGAACTATGCGCAAAAAATAAACAAAAATATATTTGTGGCAACTCATGCATCTTGAACCAGGCGCGCTACTGGCCCCAGGGAGTGTACGCCACGGCCGACCAGGGATTGATGACGCCACGCGCCAATTTACGGACCCCATTGCGGCCAAAGTAAGTACAATTTTGAGTTTTTGTTCACATTTCCGTAATCAGGGAAGGGTTTTAACATTTAAAAATAAAAAAAAATCCCGAGAATTTATTTCCTGCGCCTAGGGATGGGGGGTGCCGTATTTGGAAGGCGAGCAGCAGAGTGGTTAAGGTTATACAAGCATGCCAATCAACACACTACAATAACACTCAATATACTTATGGTTTATCTAATCTAAGTGTCAGTGCCACCTGACAAGTTGCCAGACTCGATTTTCTCTCATGAAGAGCTTAGGCACTATATTTTATGTCACAGCTTTGCTGTTTAATATTCTGGTAGCTTTGCTAGTTGATTATGTCCTTAGTTGCTTTTGCAGTAGGATAAGATTAGGTGTGGTGCAATGGTGGAGGCGGAGTCTGTTATCAGCCACTCTCTTCACTCGTATTTACATAAAGTACTAGGAATTTTCCCTACACACACATATATATATATATATATATATATATATATATATATATATATATATATATATATATATATATATATATATATATATATATATATATATATACAATCTTTGGACAACACCCACCAGTGGGACTCGAACCCAGAAAGCACAACTACCTTCCAGTAGCTGGCATAACTAGTATGCTTTAACCCACTACGCCATCAGACCTTACAAAAGAAGTAGATAGTTCGAGATATATATCTCAAACATCTCTACCTCCCGAAGGCACCAGATGAGTGAGGGGTCAGTCTGCATTTTTCGTCAAGCCACTGTCAATGTGAGAGAACTCGTGTCCAGCTTATAAGCCTATACTTGCATAAACCACAAGTGAAGATAAACAATCTTTGGACAACACCCACCAGTGGGACTCGAACCCAGAAAGCACAACTACCTTCCAGTAGCTGGCATAACTAGTATGCTTTAACCCACTACGCCATCAGACCTTACAAAAGAAGTAGATAGTTCGAGATATATATCTCAAACATCTCTACCTCCCGAAGGCACCAGATGAGTGAGGGGTCAGTCTGCATTTTTCGTCAAGCCACTGTCAATGTGAGAGAACTCGTGTCCAGCTTATAAGCCTATACTTGCATAAACCACAAGTGAAGATAAACAATCTTTGGACAACACCGACCAGTGGGACTCGAACCCAGAAAGCACAACTACCTTCCAGTAGCTGGCATAACTAGGATGCTTTAACCCACTACGCCATCAGACCTTGTCCAAAGATTGTTTATCTTCACTTGTGGTTTATGCAAGTATAGGCTTATAAGCTGGACACGAGTTCTCTCACATTGACAGTGGCTTGACAAAAAATGCAGACTGACCCCTCACTCATCTGGTGCCTTCGGGAGGTAGAGATGTTTGAGATATATATCTCGAACTATCTACTTCTTTTGTAAGGTCTGATGGCGTAGTGGGTTAAAGCATACTAGTTATGCCAGCTACTGGAAGGTAGTTGTGCTTTCTGGGTTCGAGTCCCACTGGTGGGTGTTGTCCAAAGATTGTTTATCTTCACTTGTGGTTTATGCAAGTATAGGCTTATAAGCTGGACACGAGTTCTCTCACATTGACAGTGGCTTGACGAAAAATGCAGACTGACCCCTCACTCATCTGGTGCCTTCGGGAGGTAGAGATGTTTGAGATATATATCTCGAACTATCTACTTCTTTTGTAAGGTCTGATGGTGTAGTGGGTTAAAGCATACTAGTTATGCCAGCTACTGGAAGGTAGTTGTGCTTTCTGGGTTCGAGTCCCACTGGTGGGTGTTGTCCAAAGATTGTTTATCTTCACTTGTGGTTTATGCAAGTATAGGCTTATAAGCTGGACACGAGTTCTCTCACATTGACAGTGGCTTGACGAAAAATGCAGACTGATCCCTCACTCATCTGGTGCCTTCGGGAGGTAGAGATGTTTGAGATATATATCTCGAACTATCTACTTCTTTTGTAAGGTCTGATGGCGTAGTGGGTTAAAGCATACTAGTTATGCCAGCTACTGGAAGGTAGTTGTGCTTTCTGGGTTCGAGTCCCACTGGTGGGTGTTGTCCAAAGATTGTTTATCTTCACTTGTGGTTTATGCAAGTATAGGCTTATAAGCTGGACACGAGTTCTCTCACATTGACAGTGGCTTGACGAAAAATGCAGACTGACCCCTCACTCATCTGGTGCCTTCGGGAAGTAGAGATGTTTGAGATATATATCTCGAACTATCTACTTCTTTTGTAAGGTCTGATGGCGTAGTGGGTTAAAGCATACTAGTTATGCCAGCTACTGGAAGGTAGTTGTGCTTTCTGGGTTCGAGTCCCACTGGTGGGTGTTGTCCAAAGATTGTTTATCTTCACTTGTGGTTTATGCAAGTATAGGCTTATAAGCTGGACACGAGTTCTCTCACATTGACAGTGGCTTGACGAAAAATGCAGACTGACCCCTCACTCATCTGGTGCCTTCGGGAGGTAGAGATGTTTGAGATATATATCTCGAACTATCTACTTCTTTTGTAAGGTCTGATGGCGTAGTGGGTTAAAGCATACTAGTTATGCCAGCTACTGGAAGGTAGTTGTGCTTTCTGGGTTCGAGTCCCACTGGTGGGTGTTGTCCAAAGATTGTTTATCTTCACTTGTGGTTTATGCAAGTATAGGCTTATAAGCTGGACACGAGTTCTCTCACATTGACAGTGGCTTGACGAAAAATGCAGACTGACCCCTCACTCATCTGGTGCCTTCGGGAGGTAGAGATGTTTGAGATATATATCTCGAACTATCTACTTCTTTTGTAAGGTCTGATGGCGTAGTGGGTTAAAGCATACTAGTTATGCCAGCTACTGGAAGGTAGTTGTGCTTTCTGGGTTCGAGTCCCACTGGTGGGTGTTGTCCAAAGATTGTTTATCTTCACTTGTGGTTTATGCAAGTATAGGCTTATAAGCTGGACACGAGTTCTCTCACATTGACAGTGGCTTGACGAAAAATGCAGACTGACCCCTCACTCATCTGGTGCCTTCGGGAGGTAGAGATGTTTGAGATATATATCTCGAACTATCTACTTCTTTTGTAAGGTCTGATGGCGTAGTGGGTTAAAGCATACTAGTTATGCCAGCTACTGGAAGGTAGTTGTGCTTTCTGGGTTCGAGTCCCACTGGTGGGTGTTGTCCAAAGATTGTTTATCTTCACTTGTGGTTTATGCAAGTATAGGCTTATAAGCTGGACACGAGTTCTCTCACATTGACAGTGGCTTGACGAAAAATGCAGACTGACCCCTCACTCATCTGGTGCCTTCGGGAGGTAGAGATGTTTGAGATATATATCTCGAACTATCTACTTCTTTTGTAAGGTCTGATGGCGTAGTGGGTTAAAGCATACTAGTTATGCCAGCTACTGGAAGGTAGTTGTGCTTTCTGGGTTCGAGTCCCACTGGTGGGTGTTGTCCAAAGATTGTTTATCTTCACTTGTGGTTTATGCAAGTATAGGCTTATATATATATATATATATATATATATATATATATATATATATATATATATATATATATATATATATATATATATATATATATATATATATATATATATATATATATATATATATATATAGAGTCTAGATACTCCCTCAGTTTCTAGAGAGTAATCATTGGTAATAATGATAAGTTAGTAAGGTGTCCTTTATTGAAAATGTTCCAAAGGCACCGTCACATATGTGCACTGTTTATGTAAACAATTGATGTGGACCTAGATTCAGAAAGCTCTGTGTATTTCTTCGTAAGCGGGTTTGCTACGAAGGTTCCTAAGTGCGCCCTAAGAAGATGCTTAGGTGCGATTCAATAAGGTCCACTTAGGAAGAAAATTGTTGGTTCACCTGCATGCCGATAGAGGTCACTACTGTGTTTCGTTTGGCCAATCAGAGAGCAGCAACATTCTTCATATTGAAGATTTAGCGCTGGCTTATAGGAGCTCTACTGCCTCCTATTTACGTCGAATTTTCTTATAAAATTAGTATATTTCGAAGTAAAACAATGTTTTTTCAACTTCTACAGCCAGCACCGACATTGTAGTAAACAAATATGTTACATTTGTTGTTTACCTACGTAATTCTAAGAGATACTGTGTAGCTGTCCTTGTTGCTCGGAAGATGCGCTGACAATTATTGTATATATTTACTGAATTTACCCAAGGGCCACTAACTATCTAGTGACCTCGAAGAGGACAGAAAGCCGGCGGCTTGTTAAAGGGCCCGCCAATTGAATTAATGTTATTTTTTAGCTGGAATTTGGCATTTACGGCTTCAGCGGGTAGGCGGTTCCATGGGTTTATAGCCCTCTTGGTGGAAAAAAAAAATCTGTTTTCAGTCCTACTTGAGGGAACATACTCTCTCCAACACTATATCTGTGATTGTCCTGTTATCAGTGACTTCATACCAAATGGTATGAGGTACTTTGAGCTCTGTAATTACTTCATACACTCAGGAATATTGGAAGATATTCTTGTGCTGCACCCAGATTTTGCCAGTGGAGGCTAATAGATCAGCATTAAGTATTTTGTTCTCTCCTAATTCCATGTATGACTGGCCATCCTGTGAGGTGAGGATGTTGGGTGAGCTTGTAGCTGGTTTTTGATCTACACTGTGTGGTCCTTTATACAGAATAGGGAAGCAGCACATTGCTGTGTATACCTAAACATGTTTAAAAATACATTGTTTGAGAGGAGTTTTGTAGAAACTGGTAAGAGTAATTATAATATAATGTTTCCATGATTCAGTGCTTACCTCTTGTGAAAATTGCTTAGAGTTGTTTAGTCAGAGTTGATTTGTTTTTTGTATTGAGGCTGGTATTTTCTAAATTGATTCCATGTACAGTATGTCTAACCATCCTGTGAGATGGGAGTATTAGATAAACTTATAGCTAGTTTTTTATCTACACTGTGTAATATTCCATATAGAATAGGGTAGCAGCACATTGCTGTGTATACCTAATCTTCTTAATAAAAAAAATCAGTAATGAAGATTTTAAATTATAGTTTGTATTATTACAAATACAGTACTGTATTATCCTTATTAAATCATGTTGACCATGGATCATTAAGATCTCATGTTGATATGTAATACAAGTCATATTTCTTTTGAACTGCTAATCCATGCTAATCATTCATTAAATTGTGCATTATGTCTTAATTTTTCACTTCCTTGGATATACTGTACAGTACAAAAAGATAGGATAAAAATAAACCAGTAATATTTCTTTCATTATATTTTTCATTTAAATAACTGCATCAATATTTTTACAGCTGACAGGATTTGTTTTCCCATACAGGTGCATTATTTGTTAAAAAAAATTTGGTTTATTGTTACACACAATGGTGCTACATAGCCTTCCCAGCTTGGTGCCTTCTTTTAATACTTACTGATTAAAAAATAAATAATAAATACATTTTATTCAGGAAAAGTACATACAGTTGATTTACAAACATAATGTTGGATTTATAGGCAGAGCTAGTACATACAATACCTAAAGCCACTAATACTCATAGCATTTCGGGCAAGGTGTGGGGGGAAAAAAACACAGACTAAAACTTAATAGCAATCGAGATTAGGTATAAATTGTGTTGAAAGAAGGAATAAAAAATACAAAAAGGGGGTTAACATAGCATAAATCAGCAATTGCACATGTTGGTGAACAGCGTTGTTTAAAAAATAGCAAGACATGGGTTGACATTTAGGAGGTAAGTTAGGTTACATGGAGTTAATTAGGCAGTACTTGGTTTAACTCTTAAACTGGTTGAGAGAGGTACAGCCTTTGACGTGATTCGGGAGGTCATTCCACATTCTGGGTCCCTTGATTTGTAGAGCACTTCTAGTTTGGTTACACACAGCCAAATTGAGTAACAGGAAGAGGTCTTGGACACATATTTGTTCCATGCTAAATGTAGAGGAATCAGCTGAGTATTCCTCAAATAAAATAAGTTGCCTCAGCTTATAAGGTAAATAAAATAAGCATTTCTCAAATAAGTAGCTGCCTCACCTCACTGCCTTACTGCTACATAGCCTTCCCGGCATGGTGCCTTCTTTTGATAATTACTTGTTCCACACCCAAATTGTATAACAGGAAGAGGTCTTGGACCCCTACTTCCCTCTCTCTTTTTTAGTAGTCTATATAGTCATAATTATAGCTTTAAGTATTCAATGAATAAAGTTTTTGACATTTTTACCCTTTTCCTTACCTAACATCATTTGTGCAGCATATTTTTATTTTATGTCTCACCCAGATTTAATTTCAAAATAAAACCAAACTAAATAAATTAGAAATGGGTATGTATAGCTAAGGTACACCCTTACTACTAGGTGAACAGGGGCATTTGGTGATAGTAAATGATCCCATCAGGCAGGGCTCATCACCTTCTCTCATATTTCATGTTCACCAGTGTTTATTTACTTAATAACTACTGGTATAATATCTTGCTATTATAAAACTAATTCTACTATCATCAAACACATATTTACTTCAAGTTTCAAGCAGAGAATGCATATATAACTAACACGAAGGATTACTCTTCACTAGATTCACCAGCTATAATATTTTGGTCATGTTCCAATATCACAAATCGATCCCAGTGTTATGTAGTAGAGAAAAAATTACTTATTTCCAGTTTACGTAAAGCTACGAGTGGTCGAAACCACACTTAAATCCCGGAATGAACTTACGATGATTTTTCCACTTAGGGTAGTTAATTGAATACGGACGTAGCCGCCACGAAGGCGCTAAGACGGAAAACGCTCTTAGCTAAGAGGAAAAACCTTCGTAAGTACCTTCCTGAATCCGGCCCCTGGCCTCGGGCGGTTGTGGGCGCTTCTCTCTCAGCCATCGCCTGCCATGCTCGTTGAGTGAGGTAGACTTCAATGAATATTTATTGATTATTTTTAACTGTCTAAACATATCATTGAGATAAAATGTGATTATAATATAATTAGATATAAGATTTAAAGATTATTGATTTTATTTGATAGTACTATTCATTCTTATTAAGGATTTGATTTAATTCTCACCAGAAATCGATTGATGTTCCAATAGTTTTTAATTAATTAAGTTCTTGTCGAACCTTCTAGATCCTTGAGAAATCATGCACAAAGTCACATAGGACCCATGGGCCCTTTGGTGTACGTGATCCTAGTGATATTGTCATGTAGGATCCAGATGTAGTATTTTAATTAACACTTTAATGATTCTAAAGTGATTCTGATATGATTTTAATATTATAAAGAAATTATACAGTTCTTATACAATAATGTTGATATAGTGGGTAAAATTTCCCCTCAATCTCAACTTCCCACGACAGCTCCTTGCTGCACGGTCTGTCTTTGTCAGTGTTACGAATCTAACTAAGATTCTGCCATTACTCTCGATTCTCATATTACTTTATTTCTTGTTCTCTAATTAATATTGCATCCAGTTGTATGATATAAGATTTTGTATGTTATATATATAATAGCATGCTGTGTAGTGTTTGTGAGGCTTTTTGGTGTTAGATTTCACATGTAGTTTCTCCGTGTGGGCAGTTGACCATATTTGGATATGGCCAGTGTGGGAACATTGTTGTCAATCGAGTGTTTATAGTTTTACCTTTATTTATTCCCATATTTGGTTGCCGTACTATTGTATGGAATGTTATACCAGTGTTTACTGCTCTTTAATTTGACAATGTTTTGAATATTAGTGCTGCATTTTGTTATTAGAATTTCCACAATGTTTATGTGGACGTTTAGTTGATTTTTTGGTAGACGTTTAGTCAACGTTTGGCCTGAGGACCAAAGCCTGGACAGTAGCGTGGCGGCTGTTGTCGAGAGGAGTTGTGCTTTAAGCTAAGTCATTGGTCACTGTTATTTTAGCCCATATAAATGTTAATTATCTGGTTAGATGATTTGAGAATTACTATTGATTACTCCATGTTCTGGTGATATTGCTCCTGTCTCAATAATTAATTTCATTCTATGATATTGCATGTTGAAAAATATTTCTGGCTATTATTTATACATTTAATTGTTGTTATGTTTGTCCCCCTTAGCATAAATATATTGTTCTCCATTTTATGCAGTGATGTAATTATACTCCTAGACATCTGTTGGCATGGCCGATTTATTATCATTTCTTTACACTGTGGGGAGAAGAACCTTATTTAGTCTCAAGGGTGGTGACAGTCAGTGAGCTCAACCAGTGTATTGTGGAATGGGTACGTGAAGCAGATGACGCTGGAGACATCCCGGAGTACATCGAGATAGAAAACCTGGGCTTGAGCGTATATGAAACTCTGATCTGCAACAGCCGCACCTTGAAAGTCACCTTCACTACCGTGATTCAGACTACCAAGGTTACTACTGATGAATTTTTCTGTTACGGAATCTACATCCCATCATTCCAAGTGAAGAAGGAAAGATTCTACAACGTCAACCAGTGCTTCCGGTGCTATGAGTACTCCCATCAAACTAACACGTGCAACAGACTATCCAGAAATGCAGCATTTTCACCAAGAGTTCCCATTATTCTATCTGCACATAAAAAAAACCCACCAGCACCTCACTGCACCAACCGTCACCACCATCATCTCACCCCGACCAATCAGTGTATAGCGAAGTATACGCTCTGGCAACTGTGGCTAATATGATTGCTTGTTCTAACCCCCCAGGAATATGTGAGGATCCTGAATATCCTCTACACTGGGAATGGTCTCCCTACCTTCACTGTACCCGATTTAGTTTACACCAACTCTACTTCAGCCACGAGTTCTTTTCTAGCTGGCCCGGTCTTGGACATTACTGTAAACGCCGCCACACCCACTGCAGCTGCAACACCCGCACCTGCAACGGTAGCAACCCAAAAGCCGACGCCTTCTAATCCATCACCATCTGCTACATCAACGGAACCTATTACACCTGCATCAACATCTGCTGCTGTTATTCAACCATCAAGAATTCGGCCTCCAAGATCCACCACCTCTGCTTTTTGATTCACCTAATTCTTCGGATGAGGAAATCTCGGTCGGAACATTATCTCCACCTTCACGGAAATGCCACTATTCAACTGCCAAGTTCCTTCACGACACTACACCATCAACCTCCAACGATAGCACCACAATGACAACACGAAGCCAGACCACCAAGCCAACTAATAAGCCCAAGAAGAAGACCAACGATCCAAGTTTGCTGAAATCATCAAGAAAAAAGAAGACCACCAATGAAACGCTGTACTACCAACACCGAACATCAACTTTTAACTACCTTCAACTGCCAGCTGCTTGCGAGCCCAGCTCCCTCTATGCAGTGCAACTGACGCTCTATATACTCAGTTCTACTGCACTTTACTCAATTTCAAATCTGCGGTGGTTGAGCCGCCGATCTTTCTTCTCCCCTCTTCGCCTCGTTTCTAGTTCCTCCCTCAAAATTTCTACATCCTCGCTCCGTTCTTCCATCTCACTCATAGAGCTTGCCAGCTCTATGGACATTTTCAAGTTTCAAGTCCCTTCCATCTTCCGTCATTTTTGCTGGTGCCAGATGCTCCGTTCAGGAGCACAGCCCCTCTCCTCTCCTCTGCAGCAGGTGCTGGAATTTTGGGCATAGTCCCTTCAGGTGCATAAGTGAGGTGTCTATGCCCCTTGTGTGGAGCCTCGGGTCATTTTAAGATGGAGTGCTCTTCTTCGCAAGCTCACTGAAACAATTGCAGTGACACCCACCCTGCTTTCTCCCGCGAATGTGTGCATTACAATTTTGAAGAAGCAAGCCATCATCAATTTCAAACATCGTTATAATTTATCTTTTTCTGATGCTAGGCGTCAGGTTCGGAGTCTTCCCTCTTTCTCTGGCATGTCTTATGCTCGTGTGTTGCGTTCCCCTTCTTCTCGTAATTTCCCGTTTTCTCAGTTTCACAACTGTTTCCAGGCCTTGGATCCGACACCTCCACCACCACCTAGTTTGCTCATTCGCGTTCTGGGCCAAAGGGGCTTTTTCTTGGTTCTCCTTCTGGTGTTTCCTCCTTCTTTCTCTGTCTTCTTCGTCTCCTGTGTCCTCTTTCCCTTCTCGCCCCACTCCTTCTTAGCTCTCCCCTCTGTCTCTTGGCCCTCCTCGCCGCCTGTCTGTTCAGGTCTTGTCCATCCTCCTCACAGTGTTCTTCATGTTGGCCGCTCCCATTCTCCTTCTGTTGAAACTATCGAAGCTGTCGCCCGGTACATTGCTGATGGTACGCCTGTCTCTCTACGTCAGAAACGTAAGTCTAGCTTCTCCCCGGCGGGTAAGAAGGCTTCAATATATTCCTTACCTTCTGACTCCGACGTTATCCCTGCTTCCCCTCCCATTTCAGTGACAGTCACCTGTCCCTGCTATGGAGGTTCCCTTGGTCCTTGATCCTCTCTTGGATGCCGCCCGTCATCCGGTATCCTCTCCTGTTTCAGTACTTCCTACCCCCGATTCTCTTGACAACCCCTCTCCGATGCCTCCTCCGCTCCAGACTCTGTCAGTCCGCCTCTGGTCCGACCTCCTGCTCCCTTGCCTTCATTATCTTTGCTAGCTTTGCCTATGCCCTGTCACCCCGATCTCACTGACCCTGATCTTACTTAGTCTACTGTGTTATTCTCTGCCTTTGTTTCTACCTTGTTATCTCTGTTTCTGTTCTCTCTCTTTTCTCTGTTTGTTTCCCAATGGAATATTCGTGTTTTTTTATGCCAACTTCCATGAACTCCCACTTCTGATCACGCAGTTTTCACTGCTTTGTGTTCGTCTCCAGGAGCCGATGCTTGGCGCTCGTCCTGATCGCTTCCGTGGTTATTCCTTTGTCTTTCCCCCTGCAGCTGTTGCTGTGGCCCATACCTCTACTGCTCTCTTGATCCGTCATGATATTCCCTTCGTTCCCCAGATGTTTCACTCACTCATT
>NC_091186.1:3626105-3693605 GCF_040958095.1 Procambarus clarkii
GAACGAGGTGATATTACTAGATGATACTACATTATACTAGCCAGGAAAGGGAAAGGTGAGCATGAAGAGATTGTCCCCTTGCTTATGTTGAAAGCCCAGCATCTCGTACTGACTTAAGATTTTAACCAGTATGTACGCACCATGCCCACTCACCCAGAACATCTCACATCTTTTATCATTGTTGTTTGATCTCTCTCTCACCCGCACGTATGGTGGCTCATGAGGGGACATGTAAAGTCTATCAAACTTTAAAGTTTTATTCAGATGATAGGAAGATTACTTTCCGTAAATACGGACGTGGATATGGTCCTAGTCATATGTGTTTTTATGACTTTGAATGTATGTTGGATCGATCCAACCCTAAAGGCATGATTGAGTCACGTCATAATGCAGTAGCCTACGCATGCATTATCATTGACCGACAAATGAACATCATGGAGAAAAAGGACTATTTAGGTAAAGATGCTGTCAATAACTTCGTAGCTACCCTAGAAGAGTCATGGGCTAGGATCAGTAGTAACCAGGTAAACTATAAACTTGACATCTCCCCACAACAACACGCCTTATTCGAGACAAGAACAGTGTGTGAGTTGTCTGAGGATCCCTTTAATGGGAATGATGGAGTTAAAGTTAGACATCATGACCATACTGTGAAAGTACATAATTATCTAGCTGCATACTGTGATCGGTGCAATTTGCAGTGTGTAGATTTATACAAGTTTCTCTACAGCTTCTCTCATAATGCATCGTATGATTTAGGAGTAATTCTAAACGAGTTGAAGAAACGACCTAAGATGAAAATAGACATAACAACTAGAGATGGATTCAAGTTTATGAAAGTGGATGTGAATGACTTGCGATTTTTAGACAGTTTAGCACTTCTTAATGGATCACTAGCAAGATTGGGTAAAGATCATATTGATAGTGGGAAGCCCACCACCTTCACATTAGCTATGCCAGAGAGTGTAAATGATGCAGCTATCCCTAAACTGTTAAAGGGTAAACAAGCATTCTGTTATGACTACTTATCATCATTGAGTGTGCTGGACGAGCCACGACTTCCTTCACATGACAAGTTTTACCTTGGAAGATGAAGAGTTATCAGAAAAAGATTATGAACAAGCGTTAGATATCTTTGATCTAGCTCAATGTGCCAACATCGGGGAATACCTCGTTCTCTACCTCAAAGTAGACACGGAATTGTTGACAGATGTATTCACAGTATGGCGAGATACATTGCTTGCACTTTACAAATTAGATATTTTACACTACATGTCTCTCCCCTCATTTGCCTGGGATGCTTTCTTACTTAAATCTAAAGTAGAACTGGATGTAGTGTCAAACCCCCTGTTATATGACTTACTCCGTCGAAATCTCCGCGGTGGGTTTAAGAGTGTAACTAGACAGTACACTAATGGGGAGAACCAACGCATGGCAGCAGAACCGAGAGATGATAGTAGTTACATCATCAACTTGGATTTTAATAGCCTATACGGAGCTTGTATGACTGAATTGCTACCTCGTGGCGGGATACGGAAGCTGCCACACACGGACTGTGACAATATGCTAGAGCAGGGATTAGAGAATATCGCGTGTGATGGACCAAAAGGGTACTGGGTGTTGTGCGATACAGAACAAGTTTTCCCCGACATAGCCAGATACACTGACGAGCTGCGCTTAGTTCTTTCCCATGCAGATATTACAGAGGATCAAATCTCTCCTTATAGTAAGAATATACTCGGAGAAGAAAGACGCAGACTCCCTAAAAACAACTGTAAATGAATTGCCTCTCACCTTCCTCAGAAAGACTATCTGGTTAGTCTTGATTTGTTGCAGTTACTAATGCGAATTGGGTTAGAAGAATCTAAAGTTTATGACATCTATGAACTTGACCAGGAGACCTACCTTAAAGATTTAATTGAAACCAACGTACGAGAACGAGCCAACACCTAATGCGCTATAAGACAAAAATCTTTCAACCTCATATTAAACTCAATTTATGGGAAGTCTCTTACAGATGTTTCTAAGTATGGGAACAAACACTACCTAGTCACTGATTGTAGAGCCTTCCTGAAACTCGCTCGTAACCTATTTTTCAAGCATAGTTTATTATTAAGCCAAGACCGTGTGATCTGCACTATCAAGAGAAAGTCTCTCCAGGTAAACACTCCCACTTATCTCGGCTTCCACATACTCCAAATTGCTAAGAGATGTCTCTACGAGTTCTGGTATGGAGTAGTAAAACCAGCATATGGGAATAAAGCCAATCTATTATATACAGACACAGACTATCATTAAACTATCAGACTATCATCACATCATTAAACTCTCATGTCGAGATATCTTAAAAGAGTTGAATAAGACCCCCCTCTTTGACTGTATGGATTTTAGCAACTTTCTTGACACTCATCCATCATACTCCATTGCACGCAAAGGACAGCTAGGCTTGATCAAGTTAGAAATTGGGTCAAATATTATTATTAATGAACTAATTGCTCATAGAGCTAAAACTTACTCATACACCACTCAAGATGGGGATCACAACTGTAAGTGTAAGTGTCTACCATACCACCACCAGGAGAAACTTTCAAATGAGTCATTTAAACACACAATTGAAACTAACACTTTGACTCGTTTTGTGTCCAAATCCATAGGTAATGGTCAAGGGAAGATGTGCACATGTCGCAGAATGTGTAGAGAATTGTCAGCGTTTGATGATAAACGGTACATTCTAAGTCCTACTCAGTCACTAGCATACTGTCAACCTGACATCCCAAACAACAAAGTGAATGAGATGCAAGTAGAAGTAGTAGTGTTGGAGGAAGAGGAGGAGGAGGAAGTGATTGAGGTAGAGATCCCCCCTGCTCATTCACAGAGACTTTACCCTATATTCCTTCCTTGGAGTAGGAGAGATGCTACAGCACAAAGACTGTCCCAACCCCGCTAGTTATATTTCAGTGATTCACAGTGAGCAAATTAGTTAGTATTAAAGTAAGATAATGCAAAATGTGTGTAGTAGTTTGTATTAAGATAGAATAAGATGTGGTATACTAGAAGGGATGATACTATGTACTACGATTATTAATTTTATGTTTGTAACTTCCATGATAGATTTTATGATGTAATATATATTTATTTATGCTAATAAAGACCTGTAATTAATATTAAAGTTTGTATAAATACTATCCTCATTCTATAGTTTTTAACAGTCTTCAACATTCATCTAACATGAACAGTTCCTACGATATAATCCTAAATGGTTTTTGTTGTATTGTTCATGTGTTGGCATGATTGTTAATATCCATACGTTGTTCTTTACTTGTTGACTGTTTTGTAAAAATTTTTTTATATCAATACCAAAAAAAAAAATACAACAAAAATAAGTATATCCAAAACAGAAAGAAATTATTGGCTGAAGCAGTACATCTGTTGTTGTTGTTGCTTAAGGTTCAGCTACTAGGAAGAAAAAGTTCCAAGTAGCACGGACAATGGTGAGCCTGTAGTGGACTTACCTGGCACAGGAGCGGGGCTGTAACTGTGGGGCACAGGCTGTGAGGCAGTACATCGACTGATGATTGATGAAGATTAATTTAGCCACCCAAGAGGTGCCGTGGGCATGAATAGCCCGTAAGGCAGGACAGTGTTGTTCTTGTTGTTGTTTTAGATTTAGATACTTAGAACATAAAGATCCAAGTAACATGGGTTATCGTGAGCTCGTAAGTGGAAGCTCTTTGGAGCCATTATCTGTATCAATGACTGATACTAGATATCTGGGGATGGATGTGAGTCTTCAGTCCTGGAGTGCTGGCTGTACCAGTTATGGAGCTGGTGGGGTTAGTGTAGACCTCTAGGTCTTCCGTTTTTTCTTTGCCTGAGACTTTGGCTGAGTCGTGCTGTCGTTGGAGTGTGGTGAGGTGGCCTCCATGAGGAGGTGTTGTACCAAGTGGGTGTCGTATTTGTGGTGCTGCGGTGGAGCTCCTACTAAGGTTTCCTCGTTTGAGGAGTCCGTAAAATACATAGGTGGTGTTTTCGTGTTTCACCTTGCAGCCTGAGGTAGACTCAGGTGTCGTGGATTGATGGTAGATGGTATTTCAGGAGTAGGGAAGAAAGGTGGTGATGTTAGCATTTGTAGAGAGAACGTCAGGTAGCGCGGTTGCTGAGATGGTGATTGTAGGAGTGTTGGGAGCTGGAGAGGCGGCACAAACAGAGGTTTGTGCCGCCGGGGTTTTGGGTGGTTCTGGAGTCTGTGGTGAAATCGACCTCGTGGTAGTCTTCGGAGTGGTAGTGGAGGCAGTGAGACTTGCGCCAGGGGCTATGATGGGGGCCATTGGCTATGTATAATGTGTTCAGTTCACTGAGGAAATGGTGATTGTCTGGTCCGGCAAGCCTCTCCGCTAGTCTAATAAGACCAGGGATAATGCCTGCACGTGATGCAGGGGGCTGTGAAGGAGCCTGTGGGGCCTTGGGTCCCCATTGTGAAGGCTGGGTCGCCTGGTGGAAGGGGCCACTTTTTGAGAAAACAGGAACGTCTTCTGGTCGGTTGGTGGGAGCAGATGTGGTGGGTTGAACGCCTGGGGCTCTGGTCGCAGAGATAGAAGGGTTGTTTCTCTTGGCTTCAACCTGGGCCTTGATGCTTTCCTGTCTGCAGGGGCAGCGGTAAGAAAGTGCGGGGTGATTGCCATCACAGAGCAAGCTGCGATGGGTTGTTGCCTTACATATACAGTAGTGATGGTCCACTGTGCACAGTTTACTGCAGTGTATCAGTAATGCACAGTACCGGTCCCTGTAATTAAAATATTCTCCAGGAACGTCTTCTCCTCCCCACAAAATGGAAGAGTCCTGAAAAACATTGCTGATAGAAATGTGCCCCTCACCAACACCATCTAGGTGGCATTAACAATCTGTACTATACGAGAGATTGTCTGTCTGTCTTTCTGTCCAAAGTTGAAGGCTACACGCTTAGGACTAGCCTTATCAAAATTTGCAGGGAAATGGTCTGGGGTACAGGACGGACATAGTCTGGCCAGGGTAGGCCTAAATTAAATGATTTAATATATATTAGTAATTATTAAGACCCATATCCGATTCTCATAGACACAATTCTGATCGTGTGAAATATTTGTTGAGATAATGGAAACGTCTTTACTAGACAACTATTTCCTTAAGACCATTGAGAAGTGTCTTGACTCCCTAATAAATTTTATGAAAGGGAAGAAATTCTAATTGTGGGGAGTGGGAAGAGGTGGGATGTGGAGAATGGCGGGTGGGGTGGGATGGAGTGAGGGAGGGATGGGGAGGACGGAGGGAGGGGTAGGGAGGATGGAGGGGGGGGGGTAGAGAGGACTAAGGGCGAGGTGGGGAGGATGGAGGGAGGAGTAGGGAGGAGGGAAGGAGGGCGGAGGGAGATGACGGAAATTTTTCGACACCTAATTTACTAACCCCTGGCATACCAAGTTAAAACGGTTATGTTAGGAATATATTAACATTAATAATTTACTAACCTTTCACAGAGAACGTATTTAGCAACATATGAAGGAAAATGGGATGTTGCCACATCAGCAAATTCACGATTTACAAATGATATTTACTCTTGAGAATAAGTTAAACTATCAGTCTTGAGTTAAAGTCCACAAAAAGTGTTCTCTATGACAATCATAATTAACTGATACATAAAATCCAAGCTTCATTCTCTAAGTCAATAATGTAAAAAAATTGCACTGTAAAATTGCATCTTCCTATTGAGATGTTTCAGCTATTGCTTGATCTATTTCATCAGGCTCAGTTTCTGCTGTATTTAGTATGTCAATATAAGACTTGATTGTGGATCTGACTTGATCAAATTTGAGATCAGCTACTCTCTCAGTGATATTTCTAATTGATTGTAATCAATAGTAGTTGCTTTGGATAATGTTTCAGACTTATTGATCAGTCTGGTTAAGTGACCTTTAAGGCCTATAAAAGTTCTCCTTAATTTCTCAGGAGTAGCCATGGTGGCTTTAAGTTCAAGTTTCATAGGACTTGAATAAGTGTTGCTAAATTAGCTTGGGTACTTGCTCATTAGTTGGCAAATCAATTGAAGATAGTCTAAATTATTCTGGCTAAATTGCACTCTACCTCATTCTGAGATTAAATGCACCTACCTAACAACAAGTAGCTAAGATTTGAGTGACACTTGAATGTCACTATTGGAATTTCTCCTGGCTAGCTCTTCATTATCACCATTCGATGGGATAATGAGCATTCAGTAGCACTCAAAAAATATACACAAAAATAGTGACTACACAATAAATGGTTTATATATCCCACCCTAATCAGGGTCAGCACAACAGTAAATACAATGTACTTAGATCCCATCCTGTTTTAGGGTCAGCACAATAGTAAATAATATAATGTACACTACTGACTAGTTCAAGACTAGTTGAAATAATTTCTACTAAAGAAACAACTAAGTTATTTAGTCTGCATTTGTGCTAAACTCAGCACAACTACAGTCTAAATTCCTACCTAATAAAGGTTGGCATAAAATTAATTAATGGTGCAGTAATGTGAATACAACTGTGCTGAGATTTTGTTTTTTTAGATTTTGTAATATATAAATGTGCACTTGCACACACAAGTGAAAATTATGAAATATATACAGCTAATTTTGGCTACCAAGCCACAACCTCTTGTGATGGTTGATTGTGTTGACCAATTTATCAACTACCTGCGACTTAGACTCACCTGACAGGTGTTCACCATCTCTTGCCAGGTTTTGTCTACATGGTCTGGCTGTAAATTGTATGTAAGTGGCATCTAATCTCACTCTTTTCCTCAGCCGAAAGTTAATATATTTGGCAGCCCGTTGGTAATATTCTGTACTTACTCCCCAACGATTATCATTACTTAGTTGGCAAGGTTCCACTAATGTGAACACTACTGAACTGTTAACAAGTTTAAATGGGGAAATTATTGTTAGATGGTGAAGCCAATCTAACGCAGGTGTTAATGTAGAATTATTGTAAAAGTTGTGAGGTGTTGCTCCTGGTGACCTGAAGATTCCTACCTCAGTGTGAGGTATAGGTCTGAGTGTTGTAGGCAACTGACTATATCCCACTAGTGCTACGTTATAAATGAGGTATAGACAGCAAATATTATAAATTGGTGTGGGTTAGGATGCATCAAACTACAATGTATACTTAACGTAGGCATGTTGGAACACTTAGGCCAGCCGATATCACGTCTGCTAGTGCCTGACGTTCACTGCTGTGGATGATTAATTGCGGGACGTGACTATCTTCGTAGACGTGTAATTAAACAGTAATTAATGCCGTAGGACCACGTGATCTTGATGTAATGGCTGCCGCTTGCAGAAGCGCTCGCACTCGTGGCGGAGCCGTATGCTTGAACGACGCCTCCCTCATGCCCCGACGACCTATCACGCATGCGTAGAGATGCTCATAGTGATCCCGGACTTAAACCAATTTGGTTTACCATTAATTATTTGGGGAAATGAAGGAGTACAATTTAAACTATCATCACCAATAAATATATTGGATAATAATACCTCTTCTTGTAAGACAATTGATTTAATTAACATTGCACAAATTGAACGAGAAGAGTCGACGTGTATTAACTTTACACCGCAGTAATATTTTACTGGAATAATTAATTTGGTTGAATAGTCAAGCTCAGCACGCATAAGTATGAGGAATGGTTATTTCTTTCATAATGAACAATATTTTTAGAAAGAAAGAATAATTAACTGAAGTCTATATATGTCCAACATGTGTGGGAGACTTCATGTTTAAGCCAGCTATTGACGCCTGGCGTCATGATGGCTGGGAATTTCCTGGCTAAATTGTGCCTTACTATGGGAACACTAATGCTATTAATTCTACATGTTAGTGTTATTAGTAAATATTAATATTAGGAGTTAAGGGATAATTGTCTGTTGGTTATTTCCAACACACCACCTTCCCCTACCCTCTCCACCTTCCCCTACCCCTCTCCACCTTCCCCTACACCTCTCCACCTTCCTTACCCCTCTCCACCTTCCCCTACCCTGGCCTGGTCGAGGACCGGGCCGCGGGGACACTAAAGCCCCGAAATCATCTCAAGATAACTCTTCACCACGTTCCACTCACTCTTTATATGGGTGAGATGCCGAGCTTGCTTGAACGCTGTAGCTTCGGCGACTAATCTGAGTATCTAGTGGGCCATTTTTGGTCCTTCGTCCCTTCACCACCTTCCCTACCCTTCACCACCATCCCTACCCTTCATCACCATCCCTACCCTTCACCACCATCCCTACCCTTCACCACCATCCCTACCCTTCAACACATTCCCGATTCTTCACAACCTTTCCGATCCTTCACCACCTTCCCTACCCTCCACCACCTTCACTTCCTTTCACCCTCTAACCCTATCCTTCTCCACCTTCTATATCATTCACCACCTTCCCTACCCTTTACCACCTTCCCTACCTTTCACCACCTTCCTTTCACTTCACCATCTTCCTTATCCTTCACCACCTTCCCTTACTCTTCACCACCTTCCCTATCCTTCTCCACCTTCCCTATCATTCACCACCTTTCCTACTTTTTACAAACTTCCCTACTATCCACAAATTTCCCTACCCTTCACCACCTTCCCTATCCTTTTCCACCTTCCCTATACTTCACCACCTTCCCTACCCATCACCACCTACCCTTCCCTTCACAACCTTCCCTAACCCTAACTTCCCTAACATCGTATATCATAAAAAAATTGAGAGAGTGCTAAGAAGTAAGGTCACAAAATACATGGAATCACAGCATATCCATAACCCCGGACAACGTGGTTTCAGAACAGGGCGCTCTTGCCTGTCACAGTTGCTGGACAACTATGACATGGCATTAGATGCCATGGAAGACAAACAAAATGCTGATGTAATTTACACAGATTTCGCAAAAGCCTTTGACAAATGTGACCATGGTGTTATTGAATAAAAAATGCATTCAAAAGGAATTACCGGAAAAATAGGCAGATGGATCTACAATTTCCTGACTAACAGAACCCAATGGGTAATAGTCAACAAAATAAAATCCAGCCCATCAACCGTGAAGAGCTCAGTCCCCCAGGGTACTGTGCTAGCTCCAGTACTTTTTCTCATCCTCATATCAGACATAGACAAGGACACAACCTATAGTGCTTTATCATCCTTTGCAGATGACACTAGGATCTTCATGAGAGTAGGCAACATAGAGGACACGGCAAACCTCCAATCAGATGTAGATCAGGTCTTTCTATGGTCTACAGAAAATAATATGGTGTTTAACGAAGATAAGTTCCAGCTCATGCGCTACGGAAAAAATGAAAATATAAAAACAGAAACCACGTACAAAACTCAGGCAAACCATACCATAGAACGAAAAGGCAGTGTGAAGGATCTGGGTGTACTCATGTAGGTCCTTACCTCTAAAGAACACAATAAAGTATCCGTCACAACTGCAAGAAAAATGACAGGTTAGACAACAAGAACTTTTCCCACTAGAGATGCTGTACCGATGATGATACTTTTCAAAACGCTTGTGCTCTCTAGAGTGGAGTACTGCTGCACAATGACAGCCCCTTTCAAAGCTGGAGAAATTGCTGACCTGGAGTGCGTGCAGAGATCCTTTACTGCTAGAATCCACTCAGTAAAATATCTAAACTACTGAGACCGACTGAAGAGCCTAAATCTGTATTCCCTTGAGCGCAGGCGGGAGAGATACATAATAATCTATACGTGGAAAATAATAGAGGGGGCTGGTCCCAAACCTGCACACAGAAATAACATCACATAAGACCAGAAGGCATGGCAGGATGTGCAGAATACCCCCGTTGAAAAGCAGAGGTGCAACAGGTACTCTGAGAGAGAACTCGATCAGCATCAGAGGCCCGATGCACTCGTGGCGGAGCCGTATGCTTGAAAGACGCCTCCCTCATGCCCAGACCCCCGATCTCGCATGTGCAGAGACGATCATAGCGACACGACTGACTGACGACTGTTCAACACGCTTCCACTACACATAAGGGGCATAACTGGCCGACCCCTTACAGTGTTCAAGAGAGAACTTGACAAACACCTCCAAAGGATACCTGATTAACCAGGCTGTGAGTCAAACGTCAGGCTACGAGCAGCCGCGTCCAACAGCCTGGTTGATCAGTCCAGCAACCAGGAGGCCTGGTCGATGACCGGGCCACGGGGACGCTAAGCCCCGGAAGCACCTCAAGATAACCTCAAGATAACCTCAAGGTAAGGGAACCCTAAACCACACTCCCTACCCTTCACCACCTTCCTAACACTTCACCATCTTCCCTACCCTTCACCACCTTCCCTTACTCTTCACTACCTTCTCTACTCTTCACCATCTTCCTTACCCATCACCACCTTTCCTACTCTTCACTACCTTCCTCTACCCATCACCACCCTCCCTACCTTTCACCACCTTCCCTTACCCTTCACCACCTTCCCTTACCCTTCACCACCTTCCCTACCCTTCACCACCTTCCCTTACCCTTCACCACCTTCCCTACCCTTCACCACCTTCCCTTACCCTTCACCACCTTCCCTACCCTTCACCACCTTCCCTTACCCTTCACCACCTTCCCTACCCTTCACCACCTTCCCTTACCCTTCACCACCTTCCCTACCCTTCACCACCTTCCCTTACCCTTCACCACCTTCCCTACCCTTCACCACCTTCCCTTACCCTTCACCACCTTCCTTACACTTCTCCACCTTCCTTGACTCTTCACCACCTTATTTACTCTTCACCTTACACCTTTCTCTTCTTTCTCTTTCTTTCTCTTTCTTTCACCTTTTCTCTTCACCTTTACTTACTCTTTATACTTCACCACCTTCCCTTTCCCTTAACCACCTTCCCTACCCTTCACCACCTTCCCTTACCCTTCACCACCTTCCCTACTCTTCACCACCTTCCCTTTCCCTTAACCACCTTCCTTACCCTTCGCCACCTTCCCTTCCCTTCACCACCTTCCCTACCCCTCACCACCTTCCCTACCCATCACCACCTTCCTTACCCTTCACCAGCTTCCCTACCCTTCACCACCTTCCCTACCCTTCACCACCTTCCTTACCCTTCACCGCCTTCCCTACCCTTCACCACGTTCCCTACCCTTCACTACCTTCCCTACCCTTCATGACCTTCCCTACACTTCACCACCTTCCCTACCCTTCACCACCTTCCCTACACTTCACCACCTTCCCTACCCTTCACCACCTTCGCTATGTATCACCTCCTTCCTTACCCTTCAAAACCTCTCCTTACCTTTCACCACCTTCCCTAACCTTCACCACCTTCCCTACCCTTCACCACCTTCTCTACCCTTCACCACCTTCCTTACAATTCATCACCTTCCCTACCCATCACCTCCTTCCTTTCTCTTCATTTCCTTCCCTTACTCTCAATCACCTTCCCTACCCTTCATGACCTTCCCTACACTTCACCACCTTCCCTACCCTTTAACACCTTACCGATTATTCCCCACCTTCCTTACCCTTCACCACCTTCCCTACCCTTCAGCACATCCTTACCTTCACCACCTTACCTACCCTTCTCCACCTTCCCTACCCTTCACTACCTTCCCTATCCTTCACCACCTACCCTACAATTTACCACCTTCGCTACCTTTCACAACCTTCCTTTCCCTTCACAACCTTCCCTACCCTGGTGGTTTAGGGAGCCGGTCTACCGAGCGGACAGCACGCTGGACTTATGATCCTTTAGTCCCAGGTTCGATCCCGGGCACTGGCGAGAAACAATGGGCAGAGTTTCTTTCATCCTATGCCCCTGTTACCTAGCAGTAAAAAGGTACCTGGGTGTTAGTCAGCTGTCACGGGCTGCTTCCTGGGGGTGGAGGGCTGGTCGAGGACCGGGCCGCGGGGACACTAAAAAAAAGCCCCGAAATCATCTCAAGATAACCTCAAGATAACCCTACACCACCTTCCCTACCCTTCTCAACCATCCCTACCCTTCACTACTTTTCCCTACCCTTCACAACCTTCCCTACCCTTCACGGCCTTTCCTACCCTTCACCACCTTCCCTACCCTTCACCACCTTCCCTACCCTTCTCAACCATCCCTACCCTTCACTACTTTTCCCTACCCTTCACATCCTTCCCTACCCTTCACGGCCTTTCCTACCCTTCACCACCTTCCCGACTCTTCATCACCTTCCTTACCCTTCATCATTTTCCCTACCCTTCACCACCTTCCCGACTCTTCACCACCTTCCCTATTACTCACCACCTTCCCTACCCTTCACCACCTTCCCAACCCTTCTCAACCATCCCTACCCTTCACTACTTTCCCCTACTTTTCACAAACTTCTCTACCCTTCATCATCTTTCTTACCCTTAACCACCTTCCCTATGTATCACCTCCTTCCTTACCCTTCAAAACCTTTCCTTACCTTTCACCACCTTCCCTAACCTTCACCACCTTCCCTACCCCTTACCACCTTCTCTACCCTTCACCACCTTCCTTACTCTTCATCACCTTCCCTACCCATCACCTCCTTCCCTTTCTCTTCATTTCCTTCCCTTACTCTCCATCACCTTCCCTATCCTTCACCACCTTCCTTACCCTACACTACCTTCCCTAACTCTTCACCACCTTACCTACCCTTTACCACCTTCTCTACCCTTCATGACCTTCCCTACACTTCACCATCTTCCCTACACTTCACCACCTTCCCCACCCTTCAGCACCTTCCCTATCCTTCACCTCCTTCACTACTCTTCACCACCTTCCTTACCCTTCATCACCTTCCCTTCCCTTCACCAACTAACCTACCCTTCACCACCGTCCCTTAGTCTTCACCACCTTCCCTACCCATCACCACCTTCCCTACCCATCACCACCTTCCCTACCCCTCACCACCTTCATTACCTATCACCACCTTCCCATGTTATCATACATACAGATTCGAGAACCGCCATTGAAACCTTGCAACAAGAACACATATGTGATAACATATATCTGATCACAAATTTCATATCATTAATGCAAACACTCAAACGATAAGGCCGACGGGTACTTATCAACTGGGTGCCAAGTCATGTGGGAATATTAGGAACTAACATTGCAGACGAAGCTGCAAAACTTGCAACTAAGAGAAGAAATGTAGACATTTACGTACCACAGAGTCTATCACAGATTAAGAAAGTAATTAGAAACAGAGCAATGCAAAAGATGTACAGTGACCACAACATAACAGTTGCAACATCAGGATCTGTGGGTTGGTACAAGACTTCAACTAACTACGAACCACTTAGTTTGATGAACGGGAGCAGTAGAGCAACAGAAGTACACTTACATCGCATCAGGCTTGGATACCCATGTGCATGGGAAATAGGCTTACAAATTCCAGAAGATGAGAGGAAATGTCAGCACTGTGGAGAAATGCCAGACAGACCACTGGAACATTATCTAACACAGTCACAAACCCATTAAGATTTCAACTTAGATTCAACAGAGCAGAAGAAGTTGGTAATCACATATGGCAAAATCTTACTGAAGCGACCATACGAGTCATAAATACTCATACTCCGCCCAAGTAAAACAGAAACAAGCAACACTTAGTGGGCCAGCCAGAGGCTTAGGGCCCGCGCAGGAATATCCCTGCAAAAAAAAAATCCCCTTGCTCTTCACTACCTTCCCTTACCCTTCACCACCTTCTCTCACCTCTGCTCAGTAAACATGGTGGATGGTACACCACCACCTTCTCTCACCTCTGCTCACTAAAACACTCCCAATGGTCCCCAGCCCGTCCGCTTGGCCCACCCGTGAATCACCTTCATCTTCACTAAGTTTTCACCATCTGTGATATTTTTCAGACCTGTGTGTGTGTGCCTCCTTAGCTCTCAGTATTCCTGCTTATAGGAGTCCCAAGAGCCTTCCACCCTGGACGAGACAAGAAAAATGGCATCAGGGGTTCAGGAGCGTCAGAAGCGAGTTCTGGAGGAGGAGGAGGGCGTGTCTACGTCTGCAGGAGGCAAGAGACTGCGGCGGGATGTGAGTTTGTCTCAAGGAAAAAAGGTTCGAAAGGGAGCGACTACAGTCCCTGAAGGTTACTCAATGGCAGAGAAACTGTCCCGAGTTCGATCTAAAATGTCGTCATATCGATCACAATCAACCCAGAAAACGGAGGTAAAAATAACATTACGTGAAAGACTTCAACATTTCCTTAAACAACAAAATGATAAAAAAATAGAAGAAGAAAAGAAAGAAAATGAGAGAAATGAGAACCAGTGCCGCCTAGAGGACTTGGAGACATTGATCAATAAACATCAAGAGCTTGATAAAGGCGAAGAATCTGAGCTTGACCAATGGCCAGGCACCATTAATCAAGATTTACTTGTGTTCGATCCGTTCTCAGATTATGAGGATGAGGACGAAAATGATTCTCAAACCACAGAGGATTGAGAACTGGCTGCCTGCCCCTGAATTATTATTATTATTATTATTACTGTAAACATTTTTGTTTTAAATAAAGTATTTTATTCTATAATGATCATTGTTGCTTTGTTATTCTTTGACTTAAGATCCTGAAAATTTAATGTGATAATTTACTGACTTGACATTAACAAATGATAATATATTAGTGGTCTGGGATGGACCAATTAAGTTGTTGGTGACTGTGACGAACTTCATCTCCAGTATATGCCCAACCACTTGGGCTGGACGGAAGACCGACGGTCTCGCTTCGTCCAAGTGGTTGGACACCATTCCTTCCCTCCATCCCGTCCCTAATTCATATCCTGACCCCTTCCAAGTATTATAGTCGTAATGACATGGCACTTTCTCCTGATACTTCTCTTCGCCTTCATCTCCAGTGTGCAACATTTTGGGCAGTATGTTTATGTAACAATTTACCCAGAGAGAGAATCGTATAAAAACAAGGAGTGAAGATTTTTGGGAGGCGAATGATACTCTTGCTGGACTAAATATTTATTTTTACAATAAGTGTCATAATTGAGGTAGATAATAAGTAAATTATAAGGCTTACAATAAGTGCCATAATTGAGGTAGATAATAAGTAAATTATAAGGCTTAAAATAAGTGCCATAATTAAGGCAGATAATAGGTAAATTATAAGGCTTACAATAAGTGTCATAATTAAGGCAGATAATAGGTCAATTATAAGGCTTACAATAAGTGTCATAATTGAGGTAGATAATAAGTAAATTATAAGGCTTACAATAAGTGTCATAATTGAGGTAGATAATAAGTAAATTATAAGGCTTACAATAAGTGCCATAATTAAGGCAGATAATAAGTAAATTATAAGGCTTACAATAAGTGTCATAATTGAGGTAGATAATAAGTAAATTATAAGGCTTACAATAAGTGCCATAATTGAGGTAGATAATAAGTAAATTATAAGGCTTACAATACGTGGCATTATATTGAATTAACGTAAGAAATAATAAATAGTAATGCATACCCCGTAAATGGTGCATAACTGTAATTAGCCTTCGTGGGAACTTGCCTAATTTACAGTACTTAATGCAACAATTAAACAATATGTAAGTTATACAATTTAAAAAAGAAGTCTACGGGCTCACCATAGCCCGTGCTAATTGGGACCTTTTGCTCCAAGTAGCGAATCTTAAACAACAACAGCAACAACAACAATAAAGAAGTAATATAAGCCAGATGTGTTTTCCTATATCTTGCCCAAAACGCTGTGCGTATTGGTGGCTTTAGGCATAGTATATACTCGCTCTCTCTTGTAACTACATTCTGCTTGTACTCGTCTTGCATGTATGTACTTTTCCTACCTTGCCTGGGATGTTTGTGAGTGACACTTGTACGTAGTTAAGCGCCTCTTCTTTATCTGCTTTCTTGTAGAGTGGCACCACATTTGCCGTCTTCCAGCAGCTGGGCAATTAGCGCTCTGTTAGGGATTCATCAGAGATTAGTGCCAGAGGTATGCTGATGCATGTGCAGCTTCTTTGACCATCCATGGTGATTGTTCTGCCCAATAGCTTTAGTTATGTTGAGTGATGTTAGTTGTATCCTTAATTCCTCTGCTATTACCTCCATATATTTATGAGTCTCTCATGAGGGGTTGCTTCCTCATCTAGCTGTTCAGGCTCAGTAGTGAACACTCCATGGAAGCTGCCACTGAGTGCCTCACAAATTTCCTTATCATTTCCTGTATACTGTCCTCCCCTTTTTCGTAACCTGGTCATTCAGTTTTTCACTGTCATTTTCCCTCTTATATGGCTATGTAGGAGTTTCTGTTGTTTCTTTGCTCTGAGAGAAATATCGTTTTATTTGTTTGTATTTATATATATAAGAGTTCATACATTCTTGAACTGCCACTAGTAAGCATAGCATTTCGGGCAAGTCCTTAATCCTAATTTTCCCCGGAATACGACTCGCCAAAGCGTTTAACAACCAGGTACCCATTAACTGCTGGGTGGACAGAGGCTACAGTTAAGGATCGGTGCCTGGTCAATCTTCCCAGGCCAAAGCACTCGCGAAACGCCATTTTCATTGTTTCTTTCAGCCTATCTTCTTATATTTATGCATTTATTTCTGGCCTTGTTGCATATATACATTGGTTTTTATCTGTCCTTTACTCTCTCTATTTCCTCCACTCCTTCTTGTTTGTTTGCTTTTGCTTCCTGGCACTGTCTATTGAACAACGGGTTATTGTATTCTCGCCTCCCTCTTTGTCTTAATGTTGTTATGAATTTCTCTTCTGCCTCTGTGCATCTCAGGTTTACTTGGTCCATCATTTACTGGACCGTCTTCCCTCTAAGTTCCTCCTCCCATCGCACACTTCCCAGATTTTTTCTTGCTTTCATGTAGTCTCCTTTTTTATGTCTACCCTCCCTTTCCTGATTCCTTGTCTTATGGGCACTGGTGGATTTTTTAAATTTTGTAAATTTTGCCCCGAGGGGCGAGTTTATTGGGCAGCGCCACTCATCCTGTGAGTGGACATACCGCCGTAGCAACATGTACAACACTCCCCAATAGGAAGAACTCTCCGCTGGGTTGTTCATCCTGTCACTTGTACCCAGACACAGCTGGGACTTGCTTAACAGTCTCAAGCTCCTCAAACAAGAAGATTAACATCTGTCAACCCATAAAATCTTACGTTACCTTGCGGGTACAAAATGGGGAATCTTTTAAGTACAGTATCAATATATGACAAATAGTGTTTTCCTAACTCAAACAATATGGGGTTTATTATTCCACACATTTTTCTAATGTCTCTCAGGTGTTCACATTTTCTCAGGTAGTGGTCAAGGCGGTGTCCGTCACTTTCATCACAGATTCTGCAACTCCGCGGCTCATCTGTTGTTTCCATTCCGAATCTCCATGGATATTTGTATCTAAGACAGATTTTTGCTATTACTGATTCCCTCATGCGACCATCTCCTCTTCGTCCATAATCACTGGGATTGCCAGCTGTAACAATGTTGTACCATCGTACAGATTTGTGCTTTTATCTTCCTTTCCTCAGTTACCTTGCCACGGTGATGGTGCTTGACAATACCTCTAATTTGTAGCAGTCTTGGGTATGAAGTATTTAATATGGTCTCCTCCAGTGCCTTCAGCTGACATTACATCTGCTCGTTCATTCACACATAATGCAACATGGGAGGGGATCTACAGAAACTTGACGACTCTTCCCTGGTTGATTAGTACCCTCACAGCTCCCTTAATTTCAGCGACTATCAAGATTTTCGGCCCGATTTTTTACTTAGGCTTTGTCGCGCTGCTTTTGAATAAGTGAAGATCACTGCACCATTAGTGTTTCGTTCATGAAATCTTAACGCCATAACAATGGCAGTTAGCTCTGCATGCGTTGAAGAGGCATAGTTCTCAATACGTGTTTTGTCTTCATTTCTGCATTGAAGAGCATTATTCCTAATTACAGTGTATGCTGCACCAGCCCTGCCATTAACCGAATTAGATGACTATCAGTGTATATTTGATCTAGTTCATCTCCGGCTTCTTAATAAATTTCCCTGAGATTCTTGTGCCTCATTTCTTGTGGTATGTTACTGTGTACACTGGTGTTACTGTGTGCACTGGTGTTACTGTGTGCACTGGTGTTACTGTGTACACTGGTGTTACTGTGTGCTCTGGTGTTACTGTGTACACTGGTGTTACTGTGTGCACTGGTGTTACTGTGTGCACTGGTGTTACTGTGTACACTGGTGTTACTGTGTGCACTGGTGTTACTGTGTGCACTGGTGTTACTGTGTACACTGGTGTTACTGTGTGCACTGGTGTTACTGTGTGCACTGGTGTTACTGTGTACACTGGTGTTACTGTGTGCACTGGTGTTACTGTGTGCACTGGTGTTACTGTGTGCACTGGTGTTACTGTGTGCACTGGTGTTACTGTGTGCACTGGTGTTACTGTGTGCACTGGTGTTACTGTGTGCACTGGTGTTACTGTGTGCACTGGTGTTACTGTGTGCACTGGTGTTACTGTGTGTACTGGTGTTACTGTGTGCACTGGTGTTACTGTGTGCACTGGTGTTACTGTGTGCACTGGTGTTACTGTGTGCACTGGTGTTACTGTGTGCACTGGTGTTACTGTGTGCACTGGTGATACTGTGTGCACTGGTGTTACTGTGTGCACTGGTGTTACTGTGTGCACTGGTGATACTGTGTGCACTGGTGTTACTGTGTGCACTGGTGTTACTGTGTGTACTGGTGTTACTGTGTACACTGGTGTTACTGTGTGCACTGGTGTTACTGTGTGCACTGGTGTTACTGTGTGCACTGGTGTTACTGTGTGCACTGGTGTTACTGTGTGCACTGGTGCTACTGTGTGCACTGGTGCTACTGTGTGCACTGGTGTTACTGTGTGCACTGGTGTTACTGTGTGCACTGGTGTTACTGTGTGCACTGGTGTTACTGTGTACACTGGTGTTACTATGTGCACTGGTGTTACTGTGTGCACTGGTGTTACTGTGTGTACTGGTGTTACTGTGTGCACTGGTGTTACTGTGTGCACTGGTGTTACTGTGTGCACTGGTGTTACTGTGTGTACTGGTGTTACTGTGTGCACTGGCGTTACTGTGTGCACTGGTGTTACTGTGTGCACTGGTGTAACTGTGTGCACTGGTGTTACTGTGTGCACTGGTGTTACTGTGTGCACTGGTGTTACTGTGTGCACTGGTGTTACTGTGTGTACTGGTGTTACTGTGTGCACTGGTGTTACTGTGTGTACTGGTGTTACTGTGTGTACTGGTGTTCCTGTGTGCACTGGTGTTACTGTGTGCACTGGTGTTACTGTGTGCACTGGTGTTACTGTGTGTACTGGTGTTACTGTGTGTACTGGTGTTACTGTGTGTACTGGTGTTACTGTGTACACTGGTGTTACTGTGTGTACTGGTGTTACTGTGTGTACTGGTGTTACTGTGTGTACTGGTGTTACTATGTACACTGGTGTTACTATGTACACTGGTGTTACTGTGTGTACTGATAAACTCCGATAAACAAATCGGAGATGTGTAAGTTCTATTCAGTTGTGTATGTGTTAACTAAAGTCTTTGAAAATGTAATAAGTTTCACGAAACGCGCTCAAGTGTCGCGTCAGACTAGAAATAAAAATGAATTTTGGAGAATTGATTTTTGAATTACCACCAACAGTGAAAAGAAATGTACGAAAGATTGAGAAAATTCGTGTTAGAATTATTAATCTTACTTTTTTGGTCATATTTAATAATATATGTCTACAGGAAAGACTGCTACCAAAATATACTAATATATATATATATATATATATATATATATATATATATATATATATATATATATATATATATATATATATATATATATATATATATATATATATATATATATATATATATATATATATATATATATATATATTGTTACAGTGCCCTCTCCTATTTCTTTCGTTTGCCTGCTTTAAGAGTCATATCAGCTCTCCCTACTGATTCTCTGAGGTTCAGGGAGTCTATTGATATATGTGGCGACCAGACCGGCTGCCAGTTAAGGGAGAAAGTTACATTATAAGTTGTAAGTAAGGGGAAATTGGCGCCCTGATATAAAATGAAAGAGTATCCCCTACTGCAGATATGACGTTTTGGAAGGGACACTAGCCGATCGCGGATTGGCCGACTTAGGTCGCGGGCGACCAATCAGGGCCCGCCATGACGTCACCTAGTGCCCCGGGCGGTGCCAACATCAGAGTTGACCTGACCGTGAAGGCGAGAGGACGCACCTCGGTCAGCTCTCAAGGATTTGAGGCTCTACAAGCCTTTCTTAGTGGATTAGAGCTGGCTATCGCAGCCCATCTTATGCATTGGAGACCCCGCGCTTCTGGGAAGCAAAAAGGAACCAAGTTTATTGAGCAAAAGAGTGCCAAACTTGGAAAATATTCGGCGACGACGCTGGGCGGCGACGCTGGACGTTGAGGGCCTGGAAAGGTGTGGCGGGCAGGCCTAGCTGTGACCGGGTCACATCCACTGAGGGTTTTGGAAGGACGACACCGTTCCTAGGACAAGGAGCAACGCCTTGTGGAAGGAGTGAGTGTGGGAAAATAGTGATTAGCTCGGTGCCCATCGATGAAGTAGGATTGGGGTAGCTGAATCTCAGGGATTGGAACGGCGACGACGCGAAGGCTCCACGACACCTGAGGACCTGTGGAACGTTCCTGGATCGTCAAGGATCGGCTCAGGAAGCGTGGGAACCTCACACCATCGAGGGACAGGCGTCGTGAGCCAGGAATGTAAGGTAGATCATTTTCCCTCCCATTACCCCTTGTGTGAGTAGGCTAGTTAGGCCTCAATATTTACTTATGTATGTGGCAACAGGACATTAATACTTTAGTAGTGGAGTAAGCTGCAAGGCAGCTTGTGTCCAGGACTGTCAGAGGGGACAGTGTGTATGGATGGCAGGACAGTGAAGAAGAGGTGCCGACGTGGTGAAGAGGCCCTCCTGTGAGAGAGTGTGGGACTCCTGTCTTTCTGCCCAGTTGAAGGAGTGCTGGAGGTCGTGGAAGAAGAAGCTGACGATCTCCAGACTTATTATCCTTATTTTCATATTCATGTATTACTTGTGATTGTATGTGTGATCATGTAATTTGCATCAGTAAATTCACACTTTTATCATTGTGTTTAAGTGTGCCTCCATTATAATATTTCTCTATGAGCATACATGAAGGTTATTATAGTACCACCTAGGGAATACTACGTTCTCTATTGAAGTTCTTATTGCCTGGAGAGTGGTAAAAGCAGCAGAGATTTATATAAAAGTGTACCCTTAGGGATCCGATCAGTATCAGTGCCCGAATGGTGGCAACTAGTAACGTGGTGGCTAGAGAGAGGTGAAGCCACACAGACCTTCCTGGGAGAGTACCCTGGGCCGACAGTCTAGTAGCAGATCTATGGGAGTAGCAATCTTCTGGCTACAAACAATATATAATACACCCACTGAACTGCATTGCTGGGGTGCAGATATAATACCCAGCTGGCGACCTTGTTAAGAAGAAGATAGAGAAGACAGGCGGGAAAGGAGTTCCTGCAACCTTTTTTTGTCTGGCAGGCAGAACTCAGGGAGGTTATGGTTATAAGGTAAGCCTGAGTCTTCCTTCACTCCTCCACGGGTCTAGGCCGGAACTGTTAACAGTAGTTTCCCCGTGTTTGACTGAAGGGCTTCCAGGGTGAATCAGTGGCACCCCTTTTGTGGTGGAAGCAAAGACCTGCGGAGGTGGGCATTGTTGGTCCTCTCCTGTGTGACCAAGGAGACTCCGGTGAATCCCGGAAGTCAGAGGGGCTGATTATTTGGCCTTTTGAGCCCCTAGCAGCCGAGTGCTAGCAGAGCCCCGGCCCACCCGCTGTGACAATATATATATATATATATATATATATATATATATATATATATATTAGTATATTTTGGTAGCAGTCTTTCCTGTAGACATATATTATTAAATATGACCGAAAAAGTAAGATTAATAATTCTAACACGAATTTTCTCGATCTTTCGTACATTTCTTTTCACTGTTGGTGGTAATTCAAAAATCAATTCTCCAAAATTCATTTTAATTTCTAGTCTGACGCGACACTTGAGCGCGTTTCGTAAAACTTATTACATTTTCAAAGACTTTAGTTTACACATACACAACTGAATAGAACTTACACATCTCCGATTTGTATATATCTACATTTGAGTGAGGTGGATGGGGTAAGGTGGTATTTAATAGGATATTAATTTCATCAACACAAGACAGAACACAAAACAATGGGTATTGAATGGAAGTGATTGTAGAAAGCCTATTGGTCCATATTTCTTGATGCTTCTATATTGGAACGGAGTCTTCAGGTGGGTAGAATATAGTTGTGCATTAATTGGCTGTTGATTGCTGGTGTTGACTTTTTAATGTGTATTGCCTCGCAAACGTCAAGCCGCCTGCTATCGCTGTATCTATCGATGATTTCTGTGTTGTTTACTAGGATTTCTCTTGCGATGGTTTGGTTCTGGGAAGAGATTATATGTTCCTTAATGGAGCCCTGTTGCTTATGCATCGTTAAACGCCTAGAAAGAGATGTTGTCTTGCCTATATACTGGGTTTTTTTGGAGCTTACAGTCCCCAAGAGGGCATTTGAAGGCATAGACGACGTTGGTCTCTTTTAAAGCGTTCTGCTTTGTGTCTGGAGAGTTTCTCATGAGTAGGCTGGCCGTTTTTCTGGTTTTATAGTAAATCGTCAGTTGTATCCTCTGATTTTTGTCTGTAGGGATAACGTTTCTATTAACAATATCTTTCAGGACCCTTTCCTCCATTTTATGAGCGGTGGAAAAGAAGTTCCTGTAAAATAGTCTAATAGGGGGTATAGGTGTTGTGTTAGTTGTCTCTTCAGAGGTTGCATGGCATTTCACTTTCCTTCTTATGATGTCTTCGACGAAACCATTGGAGAAGCCGTTGTTGACTAGGACCTGCCTTACCCTACAGAGTTCTTCGTCGACTTGCTTCCATTCTGAGCTGTGGCTGAGAGCACGGTCGACATATGCGTTAACAACACTCCTCTTGTACCTGTCTGGGCAGTCGCTGTTGGCATTTAGGCACATTCCTATGTTCGTTTCCTTAGTGTAGACTGCAGTGTGGAAACCTCCGCTCTTTTCCATGACTGTTACATCTAGAAAGGGCAGCTTCCCATCCTTTTCCATCTCGTAAGTGAAACGCAGCACGGAACTCTGCTCAAACGCCTCCTTCAGCTCCTGCAAATGTCTGACATCAGGTACCTGTGTAAAAATGTCGTCAACATACCTGCAGTATATGGCCGGTTTCAAGTTCATGTCGACTAAGAATTATTGGGGAATATAAACCTGGATATGCGTATGGAAATGTCAAGACACACAAGCCTGGAAACCCACTTCGGCCAATCATTAGCCAGATACCCACACCCACGTACAGACTGGCGAAGCGACTCAACGGCCTGCTGACTCCTTATGTCCCTTGCGCCTTCAGCCTGAAGTCTCCAAAGGAATTTGTTGACTTACTGTGGGGCACACGGGCCACAGGGATAAGAGCCTCGTTGGACGTAGAATCACTGTTCACCAACGTACCTGTGGATGAGACAATCGGGATGATAGCCGACAGAGTGTATCGTGATCCAGCCTGTACTCCTCTTGACATACCAGAAAATATTCTGAGGAAACTACTCCAAGCTTGTACTAAAGAGGTACCCTTCTTGAGCCCGGATGGGCACATGTATAAGCAAGTAGATGGGGTCGCCATGGGTTCTCCCCTAGGTGTCCTGTTTGCAAACTTCTACATGGGTACCATCGAGCAAAAAGTCTTAGTAATCTTAACCAAACCTAAACTAACACAACTAAGTCAATACATTATGGTCTTAATATAAAATAATAATAATAATTCAAATAAACTATTTGGAAAAAAATTATTGAAAATAAAGAATCACTCGGCCTATTAGGCAAATCGGGCCTTGCATAGTTGGCCGAGAAGTGCGTTCTGGCTACTAGATACGACATATTCTATATATATATATATATATATATATATATATATATATATATATATATATATATATATATATATATATATATATATATTATATATATATATATATATATATATATATATATATATATATATATATATATATATATATATATATATATATATATATATATATATATATATTATAGTTTGTGGGTTGGTGGTGTTGTCGTCGTTGATCCTTCTCTACGGACAACCCAACCCACAACTCGGTAGAGTGCTTATACCTCACTAGGAGATCACCCTTGGCGCTTCTGGCTCTTGGAGAGGGGCTCAACGTCACACGTTTAGGGGATGCGGCTCCAACACTTAGCCTCGTTGTCACGTGCACACACCCACTCGAGCCGCTGTGACTCCCCACTCTCTCTTTAGGTGATATGCTCTCCTCAATCCCCCTTTGACTTATTAGTATTACCTTCTACCCTGTCCACAGCGGTGGTTCTTGGTTCTTTCTCTCTCTCTCTTCTGTACTATTTCATGGGAAGCCTCACTAGGACAAGGGCAAACACCAGCAAATTGGAATACATTTACTGGACAAAGCACATACACAATACATACACACATAAAATAATAATGAATCCTATACTCTATACTATTACAATCAGGTTGCTCTCCAACACCATAAGAACTCTATCATCAGCTTATCAAGTGGTATCCTATCTCCTGGTTCACCAACTGATACTATCAACCTCCTCAAGTAGATAAAGTCTACATACACTATTGCACCATCAGCAAGAGAATATATATATGTATCTATAGATGTGTACAAAGAAAATCAGCATTTGAATGCAATAACATATATCAGTATAAATGTTCATTGATACACAACAATGATCAATCGATCACTCTATCAGTCCTAGAACGCATACATCTGTAGGTAATCCAGCCTACGACTGTAACTCTAAACTTCAGTATAAAACACTCCTTGACATAAGAATGCAAACAAGCACTCACCTCTCACTGCGTCTTGCACGTTAATGACAACCAACCACTATCAACTCCCTACAAGTAATCCACCAGAACTTCCCTTACACCTCTGGAAGTTCACTACCCTGATATCTTCAGGTTCTTCCGGGCTTCACTACCAGGATCCTCTGCAGCTCCTCCAGGCTGCTATCATGAAGTTTCCTCGAGCCACTATGGTGCATCACCACCTCTACAGAAGCAAGTGACACTCCTCTTCACTGCTTCTCCTCACAGCTCAAGGTCCTCTGTTCCACTACCTTGGAGTCTCATCAACTACTCCTGTGCTGGCTTCGAAGTTCTCAGCAACTTCTTCCCCAAAGACAAACTTGCAACCCATCGACACTCCAATAAAAATGTTTCCCCTTTAACACATAAACAAAATAATCACACAATATGTTTGCCTCCAACCTCTATCTGTCCTCTACATACAGTGAGAGTGGACTCCCCCGTTTTGGGTGGGTCCATACTCCACCTCACCCGGCGGCGGTCCTCACTCACACTGGGAGGGCCTTCCACCGTCAGGATCCGGGCTCCCTCAGTTGCCTGCCAGCGCTCAGAGGGGACGGATGTCGCTCCGTGTTCCTCCCTCTCCACTCACTTATTTTAGGCTTTCTGCCTTATCAAAACATATCTAACTTATCAATAAACATTGCTACTGTCGCTGGGCACACGACCAACTACACGCAATCACTATGAACTGGCTTATATCGTGCTTACCACAGATTGTCTAGTCGAGGGCGCTCCTCCCTCTGACGAAGCTTGGTCAGGGCGCTGCCACGGCCCACAATAATGTCTCTGGGCGGCTTAATACTCTTCTCGTCGACCAGGACTTGAGACCACAACGTTCCCAGCTCGATTCCACAGCTGGTACGTCTGCACACCTCTCTTCTCTTCAAGATATATCACTAGGGGTTCCCTTCTGACGGGAGCTCAACGGAGCGCGGCTTTCCCCCTGCGATGTCTGGCCTCAAGTGAGGTCAAAGCCCTCCAGAAGCGAGCCTCACGCCTCCAGCAAAATGTCCACATCTCCTAGCCAGTCATTTATCTGTTTTCTTCTCCATTGCCCATAATCTCAAATTGTTATTTAAATCCTACCAACTATTTTCCATATGTGTTATCGCCTCTATATATCCTAGACCTTCTGGTTAGGTTAGGCTTGCTGAATAACTCTCAAGGGGGAGACTCATTTCTCCTGTAGTCTAAGATCACAACAATATATATTATATATATATATATATATATATATATATATATATATATATATATATATATATATATATATATATATATATATATATATATATATATATATATATATATATTTTTTTTTTTTTGAGATATATACAAGAGTTGTTACATTCTTGTACAGCCACTAGTACGCGTAGCGTTTCGGGCAAGTCATTAATCCTATGGTCCCTGGAATACGATCCCCTGCCGCGAAGAATCGTTTTTTCATCCAAGTACACATTTTACTGTTGCGTTAAACAGAGGCTACAGTTAAGGAATTGCGCCCAGTAAATCCTCCCCGGCCAGGATACGAACCCATGACATAGCGCTCGCGGAACGCCAGGCGAGTGTCTTACCACTACACCACGGAGACTGCATATATATATATATATATATATATTATATTCATATTCTATATATATTCTATATATATAGAATATGTCGTACCTAGTAGCCAGAACGCACTTCTCGGCCCGATTTGCCTAATAAGCCAAGTTTTCATGAATTAATGTTTTTTCGACTACCTAACCTACCTAACCTATAAAGATAGGTTAGGTAGGGTTGGTTAGGTTCGGTCATATATCTGCGTTAATTTTAACTGCAATAAAAAAAAATTGACCTCTTACATAATGAAATGGGTAGCTTTATCATTTCATAAGAAAAAAATTAGAGAAAATATATTAATTCAGGAAAACTTGGGTTATTAGGCAAATCGGGCCTTGCATAGTAGGCTGAGAAGTGCGTTCTGGCTACTAGGTACGACATATATATATATATATATATATATATATATGCGAACAAGCCTGAATGGTCCCCAGGACTATATGCGACTGAAAACTCACACCCCAGAAGTGACTCGAACCCATACTCCCAGGAGCAACGCAACTGGTAACTACAGGGCGCCTTAATCCGCTTGACCATCACGGCCGGACAAAAGGAAGTGATAGCCAAGGCTATTTGAACCACTTCCCCGCCGGCAACTCGGATGGTAATCTTGGGCATAGCATTTCACCAAATCACCTCATTCTTTGGGGCACACATGAGGAACACAAATGTGAACGAGCCTGAAAGGTCCCCAGGACTATATGCGACTGAAAACTCACACCCCAGAAGTGACTCGAACCCATACTCCCAGGAGCAACGCAACTGTTAACTACAGGGCGCCTTAATCTGCTTGACCATCATCTTAATCCGCTTCACCAGGTGATTTGGTGAAATGCTATGCCCAAGATTACCATCCGAGTTGCCGGCGGGGAAGTGGTTCAAATAGCCTTGGCTATCACTTCCTTTTGTCCGGCCGTGATGGTCAAGCGGATTAAGGCGCCCTGTAGTTACCAGTTGCGTTGCTCCTGGGAGTATGGGTTCGAGTCACTTCTGGGGTGTGAGTTTTCAGTCGCATATAGTCCTGGGGACCATTCAGGCTTGTTCGCATTTGTGTTCCTCACGTGTGCCCCAAAGAATGAGGTGATTTGGTGAAATGCTATGCCCAAGATTACCATCCGAGTTGCCGGCGGGGAAGTGGTTCAAATAGCCTTGGCTATCACTTCCTTTTGTCCGGCCGTGATGGTCAAGTGGATTAAGGCGCCCTGTAGTTACCAGTTGCGTTGCTCCTGGGAGTATGGGTTCGAGTCACTTCTGGGGTGTGAGTTTTCAGTCGCATATAGTCCTGGGGACCATTCAGGCTTGTTCGCATTTGTGTTCCTTACGTGTGCCCCAAAGAATGAGGTGATTTGGTGAAATGCTACGCCCAAGATTACCATCCGAGTTGCCGGCGGGGAAGTGGTTCAAATAGCCTTGGCTATCACTTCCTTTTGTCCGGTCGTGATGGTCAAGCGGATTAAGGCGCCCTGTAGTTACCAGTTGCGTTGCTCCTGGGAGTATGGGTTCGAGTCACTTCTGGGGTGTGAGTTTTCAGTCGCATATAGTCCTGGGGACCATTCAGGCTTGTTCGCATTTGTGTTCCTCACGTGTGCCCCAAAGAATGAGGTGATTTGGTGAAATGCTATGCCCAAGATTACCATCCGAGTTGCCGGCGGGGAAGTGGTTCAAATAGCCTTGCCTATCAATTCCTTTTGTCCGGCCGTGATGGTCAAGCGGATTAAGGGCCCTGTAGTTACCAGTTGCGTTGCTCCTGGGAGTATGGGTTCGAGTCACTTCTGGGGTGTGAGTTTTATATATATATATATATATATATATATATATATATATATATATATATATATATATATATATATATATATTTATATATATATATATATGCGAACAAGCCTGAATGGTCCCCAGGACAATATGCAACTGAAAACTCACACCCCAGAAGTGACTCGAACCCATACTCCCAGGAGCAACGCAACTGGTATGTACAAGACGCCTTAATCCACTTGACCATCACGACCGGACAAAATGAGGTGATAGCCGAGGCTATTTGAACCACCCCACCGCCGGCACTCGGATAGTAATCTTGGGCATAGCATTTTACCAAATCACCTCATTCTTTGGGGCACACGTGAGGAACACAAATGCGAACAAGCCTGAATGGTCCCCAGGACAATATGCAACTGAAAACTCACACCCCAGAAGTGACTCGAACCCATACTCCCAGGAGCAACGCAACTGGTCATTTTGTCCGGTCGTGATGGTCAAGTGGATTATGGCGTCTTGTACATACCAGTTGCGTTGCTCCTGGGAGTATGGGTTCGAGTCACTTCTGGGGTGTGAGTTTTCAGTTGCATATTGTCCTGGGGACCATTCAGGCTTGTTCGCATTTGTGTTCCTCACGTGTGCCCCAAAGAATGAGGTGATTTGGTAAAATGCTATGCCCAAGATTACTATCCGAGTGCCGGCGGTGGGGTGGTTCAAATAGCTTCGGCTATCACCTCATTTTGTCCGGTCGTGATGGTCAAGTGGATTAAGGCGTCTTGTACATACCAGTTGCGTTGCTCCTGGGAGTATGGGTTCGAGTCACTTCTGGGGTGTGAGTTTTCAGTTATATATATATATATATATATATATATATATATATATATATATATATATATATATATATATATATATATATATAAACTAACTGAAAACTCACACTCCAGGATGACTCCAACGCATACTGCCAGGAGCACTCTGCTGGGGTACAGGATCACTTAACCGCTCGTCCAACACGACCGGACAAAAGAGGATGGTAGCCAAGGCTGTTTCCATCCCCCCGCCGGCACTCGGTTGGTAATCTTGGACATGGTATTTTATCAAATCACCTCATTCTTTTGGGCACACGTGAGGAACACAAATGCAAACAAGCGGTGATTTGATAAAATACCATGCCATGTCTCCTCATCCTTCCCTACTATTACCCTCTCCCTTGTCTCCTCGTCCTCCGCACTATCTTTCACTTCCATCCCCTCGTCATCCCCACCATTCCCCACTCCCTCATCCGATGCCTTCCCAAATGTTCTGATGTTCCCATCAGAAAATTAGGAACATCAAGTCATCTGATGTTCCCATCACTGAAATATAATAAAAACAGTTTAAAAATTAAATGAAAATATGAAAAAAATGTAAAAATAAACTATACTCACGAAATTAACGGTCTGGTAAACAACACAGCTCAATTCCAATGCAATTCACACAAAATAATTAAATCTAAATGAAAATAAATCAAATTCTATGAAAATTCAATTTATCAATGCAATCAGAAACATTGAAATGGAATTGTAACATATCTAGTATAGCATGTGTGTTGCTCTTACATGCAACAGATGGCGCTGTTTTTCAAGAAAAGCATAGTTTTACCTGTCATAGGTGTTGCATCTTTACTTATACTTACATAATGAACGGTATGGTAAACAACACAGCTCAATTCCAACATAATGTCACACAAAATAATTCAATAAAATATAAAATAAATCGAAATCTATGAAAATAAAATTTATCACTGCAATCGGAAACATTGAAATGAAATTCGTGACATATTTAGCATAGCGTTAATGTTGCCATTATGTGCAACAGATGGCGCTGTTTTTCAAAAACGCATGTTTTTACGTGTCACAGGGCCATCCCTGTGGCATCCCTGAGTCACAGGGATGCCACATCTCTATAGTAGGTATATAAAAAGAGACGCCTATTCGAATGCAACGTTGTGTCAAAATTTCAATGCAATTAGTGAAGAACTTTTTGAGATTACAGTGTGTGTTGCTCTTACGTCCAACAGATGGCATTGTTTAAAAAAAAAAAAAACATTTTTTTTCCTGTCATAGGTGAGGCATGTATATAGTAGATATATAAAAAGAAGCGCCTATTCGAATGCAACGTTGTGTCAAAATTTCAAAGCAATCGGTAAAGAGGTTTCAAAAATTTCCCTCACATGAAAAACACATGGAAAAACACAGTTTTTCAGAAAAAGCATGTTTTTTTTACCGTCACAAACGTGACATCTATATAGTATGTATATAAAAACCTGATCGGATGCGAATGGAACGTTGTGTGAAAATTTTAAAGCAATCGGTGAAGAACTTTCGGAGATTAGCGGTTTTGAAGAAACGAACATTTCCATTTTTATTAATATAGATATACTAGCTGTACCCGCCACGCGTTGCTGTGGCTCAATCTCGTTAAATGGGAAAGAAAGAAAAGAAAAAATGCACGTTTCTAATATGTTTAATTTCACAATGCTTTTGGGTATACAATATTTTCTGTTGTTCCATCGTCTGTGGAGATATAGAGATTGTCTGATTTACCGAATCTAGAACACGCAACATATAATTGTTCACGTGAGAAGCAATCCGTTCTAGATATAAACTGCACAATTCTAAAGAATGGCCCTGAGCTTTGTTGATGGTGATTGCAAACGCCAATTGAATTGGAAATTATAATCTCTTAAGTTGAAATGGCATATTTTTGGGAATAATAGGAATGGGAGGAATGAGGACATCTTCACCTTTGAAAGATCCTGTCAAGATTGTTGCTTCGGCGACGTTGTTTATTTTTTTTACTGCAAGGCGCGTGGCCTTGCAAAGTTTTGACTGGTTGATATTTCGCAACATGATAATTGGCAAACCGAATTTCAATTGACGTACGTGTGTTGGTATCCCTGGCAGATCGAGTGAATTCAACAATTCTGTTGGATAATTAACCGCTTCATCAGCTTCCACAACAGTCTCGACGGGCTTGTATGTGACTGCCTCGCTCTGAATGTTAGACTGAATAATATTGTTAAGTTCGTAGACGTCTTTGTTCTTGGCCGCAAGAATAGCTCGTTCACTCAGCCAATCGTGATTCTTATTATTGGTTTGAATATTGGGAAATACTTTTTCAACCAATTCTTCTTTTGACGTCACTAAATTCTAGAAGTTATGAGGCAATGAAATTCTTCCAGAGGTCAGCTCAACCGGCAAATTCCCATTCCCAATTTCCAGCAATTGATGTGAGAAAATCTCAGCTGATGGATCGTTTCGCAGCTGGACACGGATATTTGTAGTTAATTTTAACGTCTTTATGTGGCGCCACAAAGTAGAGTAATTCAGTGTGGCATTTATTTCGTCTGCTGGTGTCAATCGAGGAATTACAGGTAATGTTTGCCTGAAATCTCCTGCTTACAATATTAATGCGTTCCCAAATGGTCTGATGTTTCCACGCAAATCTTGCAATGATCGATCAAGAGCCTCGAGCGATTATTTGTGGGCCATTGTACATTCATCCCAAAAATAAGTTTGCATTTCTGCAATACGTTTTCCATGCCAGATCCTTTGGAAATGTTGCACTTGGGAATTTCAATGAATTGCATTTTCAATGGCAATTTCAAAGCCGAATGAGCAGTTCTTCCACCTGGTAGCAATATTGCAACTATTCCGGACTATGCAAAAGCTAAGGTTATGCCATTTTGTGATCGAAATACTGCCAGAATCAATATAATTAGGAAGGATTTACAAGTTCCTCCTGAAGCATCTAAGAAGATTTCTCCAAGCCCGTTATAGACAGTCTTAATTATTTGATTGTAAATGCCTTTTCGCTCAAGCGTTAGTTTAGGAATATTTGATTGCACATACGATAACAGATCTCACGTGGTGTAGTTTTGTTCACGACGCAATTCTACATCGAACGAAGCAGCAGCAGATCGATTCGGTGATGGTATTTTCAATTGATTAAGGGGCCATGTTGACCGAAAATCCGATGAAAAATGGAATATTTACGAAAAATTACGAAAAATACTACAACGTTCTGGCAACACTGTGGTCCAAACCGTTTAATGATATCTTGAAAAATAACGTAATTAGAGTCAAATTTCCCGCTGCAACTTTCGTGAATCTGGTCCGTGCGCCGCGGGGTATTGTATCTTACGTTGTAGAAGTCTTATTTTTCGTAATAGCGTTGAAAATAACATGTTATGCATAAAATGAATATAAACTCACTAAATGGCAAGAGTAACGTGTGACAGAGAGGGTCCCCTATGTAGCTCAGAGTATCAGTGACTCTGTGTCTCTTGTGGGGGGTGGTTGCATCGCTGACGCGCTCTCACACTATCTCCCAGAACTCATGCTATTATTGTTATTTGTACTGCAATATGACTTACCAAACGAACAAGAGACAAGCATTGAAAGCTAGATGCATGCGAGCTCTCCATAGAAGGTACTAGTTGGCCGCAATGCGTAATCACGCATGACCGCGAGTACAGTAACTTGTCGCGCGCGCTACGCAACTCCAACTTTTACAACTAGATCTCGTTTCACAGCCTTTATTTATTATTCAATTTACATGAAACTTGCACATTATATGTAGAGTTTACGCCTCTATAAACGCATGTCATTATTCTTATCTACGTAGATTTATTGATTTTATAAATAATGATACACTTCATTTTGTTGCATACGTTTTTGGGAAACTTTTATAAATCTGTATTATTGCACTAAATACATCTGGGATAATGATGTGACATGCAAATCTTTATTATATAGTAAGGTCATAGCTGAGTGTCGTATAAATGATTTTGGTTCACAATTGTGGGCTGTGAAATCAATTGAACATGGTTGAAAAATTCTTCTTTTTTTTTTTTTTTTTTTTTTTTTCTCCGTCTCTATTTAGGCTGAGATGCTGAAACTTGGCCTAGGTGCAGCACCTTTCACATGTATCAGGATAATAAATTATGAATACCCTACAACAATTTTTTATATCCTGGCGATATGGCCCATTAAGAACTTTGTTCGCGAATTCTAAGCACAAATCTTCAGTCATTATCAACGCTTCATTGTAGATTTTTGCTGTGAAATTCATGTTCACATTTGAATTTTCCTTACGTACTAGACGGATAATATCTTCAGCCATGTGTGATTTATATTTCTCCCATAACTCTGTTGGAGATGGAGAGCAGGCAGTCAATATGATTGCAAAAATGCACAAATTTGATTTGGATGTGACGTGTTGGACGCACATTAATGCATACATCCCAGTGTCGGTCGTTCTCCAATAAATTCCGAGCTTGACATGCACTACGGAAAGTGGCAAGTGTTACGCCGCTGACAAATCTCGGTGGCTGGAAACACGATGGACCGGGCACACTTACCAACAGCTTGCGAAGAAACATTCATCTTGATTGGGATGCACTGTGTACAGTCTGCCTGCCTATCGTAGTTCATTTAAATATGCCAAGTTGTTCGTCAACTCACTCTCCTCGTTTGGGTCGTTCAAATAATTTTCTACTGGGATTCTATGTATAATACGGAGGCACTTCCGAATACAGCTGTGTTCTCGCAAACGCGTCATTTTGACATAACGTGAAGAAAGCAGTTAACGTTGTTGCCGGTGGATTCATAGATGTTTGTTGCACATTTGCAGCTGTAAAATAAACGTGTTGTCCATTTTCTTATTTTCAAAACAAAAACAAAAAATACTAACTAAATATTTATATTCAAACACAGATCAATCGTCATAGCTCAATTTCACCACCAATTGCACTGAAAAATAAGCAGAACAGTTAAAAAAACGAAATGAATAACAATGAAAAAAGAAACAAATAAGCTAAACCCATGAAATGAACTGTATGGTAAACAACACAGCTCAATTCACACGCAATGTCACACAATATAATTAAATCAAAAGGAAAATAAATAAAAATCTATGAAAATTCAATTTATCAATGCAATCAGAAACACTGAAATGGAATCGTAACATATTACGTATAGTGTGTGTGTTGTTCGTACGTGCAACAGATGGCGCTGTTTAAAAAAAAATATAATTTTATCGATTACAGGTGTGGTATCTAAATAGTAGGTATATAAAATCATGCACGTATATGATTGGAACGTTGTGTCAAAATTTTAAAGGAATCGGTGAAGAACTTTCGGAGATTACAGCGTGAGTTGCTCTTATATCCTACAGATGGCGCTGTTTTTCAAAAAAGCATGTTTTTTTTTCTTTTCACAGTTGAGGCATGTATATAGTAGGCAAATAAAAACACTCTCCTATTCGAATGCAACGTTGTGTGGAAATTTCAAAGCAATCGGTAAAAAGGTTTCGAAAATTTCCTTCACATGAAAAACACATGAAATACACAGTTTAAAAAAAATACTTTTTTTTTTCCCCGTCTCAGATGTGACATATCTTGAGGTTATCTTGAGATGATTTCGGGGCTTTTAGTGTCCCCGCGGCCCGGTCTTTGACCAGGCCTCCACCCCCAGGAAGCAGCCCGTGACAGCTGACTAACACCCAGGTACCTATTTTACTGCTAGGTAACAGGGGCATAGGGTGAAAGAAACTCTGCCCATTGTTTCTCGCCGGCGCCTGGGATCGAACCCAGGACCACAGGATCACAAGTCCAGCGTGCTGTCTGCTCGGCCGACCGGCTATATAAGGACATCTATATAGTATGTATATAAAAACCCCGTTCGGATGCGAATGGAACATTGTGTGAAAATTTCAAAGCAATCGGTGAAGAACTTTTGGAGATTAGCGATTTTGAACAAATGATCATTTTCATTTTTATTTATATAGATTTATACATTTAGGTACATCGTCATTTGTTCAGCTACCCTAGACTATGAGGGGAGTACACTGTGTCAAAAAGCCAAGCTACGTGATGCTAAAGATACCCATTACACAGGATGGTTAGTCATACTGAGGTATGTGATAAGTAGTCATGGCACATAGCAGCAGTCTAGGGGCGGGAAACATTCACTTGCGGGGACAGTACCATGGTTCCCCAGAATTTAATGATCAAAAGCTGGAAAGAGTGAATATCTCACAACAGTCGATGCTACACAATGTGATAAATGGGTGCCGGTAGTACAGCCTGGTTAGTTCTAGACGCACAATCTAAAATTCCGGGAAACATTGCAGGCACAGATAGCCTCCTTAGTGAAAGTCTGCAAGTTCGAGGAAACTCAAAGTGTGGCAACAAAAATTAGACGGTCGTATCTGCTAGAGGAAGCAAGAAAAGAAAGAAAAGAAAAAAAAAAGATATCTTTCATCAGATGGAAATTCAAGACTTAAGTTTTGAGGGCACCACGAGAAAATAGCCGACACAAGGAACGTCGACTTTAAAACAGCAGCTGACTATGGCATGAAGTTCTGTCGTGATGGTGCTGGTCTCTGGAGACAGTCAACACGTAGGTTTGATTAGGAAAACACCAGAGTAGCTAATACTGATGACCAAACCATACAATAAAAGACAAACTAAGATGTTTCGGTCAGTCCTGGACCATTATCAAGCAGTAGTTTGTCAGCCGACTTTGCTCACAGATGGGGGACGGGGGGGGGGGGGGGTCAGAGCAGTGGAGTGAGAGCATAAACTAGAACCTCTATCAAGGCAAGGGAGGAACAATGAGAACCTCTATCAAGGCAAGGGAGGAACACTGTGAACAGTAATAGTTTCCAACGTTAATCTAGAAAATCTTATAAACTTGCCACCTCTTTTAGGAAAAAAATGAAGGTCGTAAGGGAACAAGTCTACTATCTGAAAAGGATACTTTCACCATCCTGAAGGTATGACGTTGGGGACTGAGAATGAGTCACCTTCAGGACAGGATAATCCAGAGCCTCGAGGACGTACTCTACATTCTCATGACAGAGTTAGTTCATGTACAGTTCGAGGAAGAATCCCTTGCACCACGTAAAGTTGGTAAGAGATGACCGAAGGGATCTCGAATTAAATGTTAGATACAATAGTTACAAAATGTCTAGTTTTCCCTTTTCTCCACGTGAGGTGGGGTGCATAAAAGTTGTTGAAATGTATACCAATATCTTTAGCTTTATTACCGAAGTGCACACCGAACATTAGCAAAGTTAATTATGCACGGAAGAAGAATTAGATTCTGGTAACAGCTTTGAGCTAGTGTCGAGGCTGGAAGTTTGTATGCGCCATCGTGTTTTGCTATCTAATTACATTAAGTTTACAAATTTAAAGGGGGTGGGGGGAATCTTGTGAGAGTCGTAATATAACAATCAATAGTTAGTGTGCCTGGAGCTAGGCTGTGAAGCATGACGTGTAAGCAATTTAAGTCTTCCTTGGCGAGTCAAGTATCAACTCTGTTTTCGGGATCTTTACCGGATACTATAGTCAAATACGCAATTTAGTTTATGCAGACTAAAAACTAAAAGTTTCTTAGATAAAATTTATTCGTACTGAACATAACCGGCAAATTCTGAAATTACATTTTCTGTAGTACAGGAACAAATGTTTAAAACCCAATTTACAATTCAAAATTGTAATAATTATAAGAAGATAGCACCATGTTTAACCACCTTACGGTTAAAACTAAAAAAAAATAATCCAAGTTTCATTTAAGCCCCAATGGTCCTCGGGGGAGGACCATCGGGGGCTTCATTTAAGGTTCAAGAGATCCTTCCTCGGGGGCGACTGGCCAGCATCGTGCTAATTACACGAGTGGCACGTAGTCACAGACGGGGCAACGCTGCTCCTCCTTTAAGTACACAGCTAACAGGCCGAAGGGAAAAAATAATTACTGCTAAACATTTGGTAGACAACGGGTACACCCGAGTCAGATCACCAATCTGTAGTAGAAAAAATTAAGGAACCATACTTTGCGTAATCCTTTGTAAGCGTTTATTATTAAACAAATTAAGTCACCCTTCCCATTAAAATAGAGAGAAAGTCTAACCCAACATTTCGGGCAAGTCCCATCCCTTGGGACGTGGATGGGAAGCGTATCAAAGAGGAAGTGTTGAGAGGCACGTTCTCGCCTCTCTGGAAGCGGATGCGGGAGTTCCAACGAGGAGAGCGTCGAGGAAGGTCGTCGCGAGTGGCGAGTAGGTGGGGGAAGAGTGAAATGACTGATAATGCAAGAAAGTTAATGCAAACGTATAAACTAGTGTATTTGGAGTTAGTTATACGTTTAGTAATTAGACCTACGGTTCTCCAACCCAGAGGCCATACAACTGCCCGCAACACATTACAAATCTATTAAAAACTTTTAATCTTCATTTAAAAATTTTTAGGTAGAAAACAAGATCAATAAGCATTGACAGCTTATTTGTATACAATAAAATTGTCAAGTCTGCTGCTACACAAAGTTCAAAATATTAGTCAGTTACATTCCTACTTCATAAAAAACTTACCATAATTTAGAATAAAATAAATTTAGAAGCCATTTTAAAGCCCTTCACAATATTGCTCGCATAATTCAAGCTTAATGTATAACACGTCAGTTACACATCAAAACCAAACAAAGCTTACCTTGCTGCGCTCTCACTGGAGACATTATTGGGTATCAGAACATTAGCGAAGGTACCTAAGAGAAGTATCTCTGCATTATAACACATGGTGAAGTCAGTGGAGCAGACCTGGGTGTTCTGGCAGCTGCTGGCCGACTCTTGCCTCAAGTAACCTTGAGGCAAGAGTCGAGGCTGCCACCGAACCATTCCCATATGATTCGTAAAGCAATAAATTATTCTTAACTTAAAATATCTTCATAAGTATTAGATGCAGCTCGATGCATCTAATGCTCGCAGTATTAGATGCAACGCTTTCATCTGATAATTTCCTTACCAGGCCTCGAGTTCAAAATTTAACAGTCTCCGTGGTGTAGTGGTAAGACACTCGCCTGGCGTTCCGCGAGCGCTATGTCATGGGTTCGTATCCTGGCCGGGGAGGATTTACTGGGCGCAATTCCTTAACTGTAGCCTCTGTTTAACGCAACAGTAAAATGTGTACTTGGATGAAAAAAACGATTCTTCGCGGCAGGGAATCGTATTCCAGGGACCATAGGATTAAGGACTTGCCCGAAACGCTACGCGTACTAGTGGCTGTACAAGAATGTAAACAACTCTTGTATATATCTCAAAAAAAAAAAAAAAAAAAAAAAAAAAAAAAAAAAAAAAAAAAAAAAAAAAAAAAAAAAAAAAAAAAAAAAAAAAAAAAATTAAGTTGTTCACTTAATAATATACAGTATATTCGTTGAATGAAATATATCAATGTGTTTTGGCTTCCAGTATAATACTCTCAGTGAATTTTTAAACTGCAATCAGCAAATCGAAGCAAACTGCCCAAGTGCATTTGGCACAGATGTCGCATTATCTTACAAGTTATTAGATTTTTCACATTATATATGTTATCAAAGATTTTATTTATATACCGAAAGTGGTAACCGGTGGTGCCCGGGTCTGTCTCGCTTCCGCTGCCCAACCACTTAGGGTGGACAGTAGAGCGACTGTCTTGCTTTATGCATTTTTTTTAATTTTACATGCCAAGGCATACCACATAAATACAAAAAATCCAATAAAACAAGGGGCACCGAAGTACCACCACCACACAGAAGCACAAAACAACAGGTAACACAATAACTAGCATCAAGCAAGCACAATTATCACGTACAGGTCACTCCTTAAAACGGAACATTGACAAGGACAAAACATAAAAGAAAAAATCTACAAAAAACTGAGAAAATATGCAAAGGGGTAAAAAACATTACGGCACCGAAGCACCCCAAAACACACAACACAGCAACAAAATACCACACAACAGCTACATCACAAAACACAGCACAAGTACAGGAGAACATTGAAAGTACACGGTAGCACAATAACATAAATAATAACAGAAAAATAAGTACATAACACAAGCAACAAACACAGGGGAGCAAATCAAGAGTGCTCGCCTGGCTCATGGCGAAGGCAGAGTGGCCAGTGGTAGTTGGTATTTGTGAGCGGGCCCTTGGGGCCATGCTGGCTGGAGGGATTGTGGCCCCCCTTTCTCCCCCCCCCCCCTGTGAAGCGAAGGGACACCATTGGCCTCGAGTTTACTGGCCTAGTGTCTTACCTGGCAGTTGAGGAGGTCATGACCGATATGTTGTGGGTGAATGTGGCGTCTGTGGGCGGCGTTTAACTTGTTTCCTATCGTGACTTCGTGGACCGCTATGACGGGAGGACGTTTACTCTCCCTGAAGGTGATGGTTCGGCGGAAGTGTCGGACAGGTGCAGTGAGACTACCTACGTGGCAGTTTATGGTGCTCACTTTGAGTTCCCTGACTCCCTTTTTCGGCGTTACTTTACCTGGTATGGGCGGGTCTTGAGTGTCCGGATGAATGCTGTCTCCTCCGCGCAATGGAAGGGTATCCCAAATGGGACCCACACTGTGGCGATGTGACTGAAGGACTCCGTCCCTTCGTCTCTCCTGCTTCTGGGCTTCATGGTACGAGTATTCTATGGGGGTCAGCCCCGGACTTGTTTCCGGTGCGGACTATCGGGCCACCAGGCTGCAGGTTGTCATGCGAGCTGGGTTGGCCCTATGAACCTCTTCAGGGAGAAGAACTTTTCCCCGTTGGCAGTCCCAGACCTATCTCCAGGTGTCGCTGTGATGTGTGATGCTTCCCAGTCGTCTGGTGTCCCGTTGCCGGTCTTTGGTGCCCGCCTAGATGTGGTTGGAGGTGTAGGGTGTCAGGGTGGTAGCTAGTGAGACCCCGGCTCCCACGCCCTGCCACCCCTGCCTGCCCCATCTCCAGTCGTGTCTCCTGTGCTGTGTGGTCTAGTGCCCCCAGTCATCGAGGCTGCTCACAGACCTGAACTGTCTCCAGAAGCTGTGTCTTCGGCCCGTGTCAACGTGCATGCAGTGATATCTCCCGCGGTGTGTGGTCCTGTTTCCCTGGTTGTTGAGACTGTGATGCTGAGTGATCGTGTGGTGCGTGGAGTTGCGCAGCCGACCGGAGTTTCTGCTGCGGTGCCTCCTAGCGGGGGTGATAGTTTCGACGACCTGCGACCTGTGTCCAAGCAAACCCGGCGAGTTTCAAGTCTGTCTCCGCCTCGTGGTGAGGCCTGGGCCAACGTCAGGGATTTTGGGGACTCCGGGGGTTTGTCGTCTGTGGATGGTGATGTGGGCGACGATGATGGGGTGCCTGCGGCTCCTGTGAGTCGTGTTGCGGTGGTGATGGGTTCTGTGGTGAGATTGTTGCCTGGTCCTGTGTTTTCTCCGGCTGTCTCTGCATCCTCGGTTGCTGGTTCCCCGGGTTGGGAGGTTGTGGCACCGGGAGAGGGTTACAGTAGAGGGGGGAAGGGGAACTTGGTGATGGTTCTTATGGAAGATTCTGTTTCAGTGGCCCCCGTGTCTCTGGCGTTCATGTCTGTGCCCCTTGTTTTTCCACCGCCTGCACGGCCGAGCTCTGTGCGGCCTCTCCCCGTGAATTCCGCCCCTGTAGTGGAGGGCGCCGAGCTGGATGTTGCTGACTTTATGTATCAACCGAGGGGATCACGTGGTCACGTTTCCTCGTCTGCGGAGGAGTGGGCTCGGTGAGATGCCTATAGGAAGTAGTGCCCTCGTCGTCTATTTCTGGATAAATATTATGATGATTAAATGTGTGTGTGAATCTTGATTTGTGTTGCTTTATTTATCTGTTTTGATGTGCTGTGAGGTAGGGTTATTTTTGTTCATGGGTTTCTTGCCTGGTTGTTGTTGGTTTCTACTGCTCTGGTGCTTTTACTTTTCTGTCTAAGTTTCAATGTTTACCTATGTTTGTTTAAATTTTGTATATTATACGACTTTTGTTTGTGTGTTTGTTCTACTGTTCTTGACTTTTGTTCATGTGTTTCTTGCCTTGTTAATGTTAATGTTGATGTTTTTTCTGTTATGTTGTATTTATGTGTTTAACAAAAACAAAAATTAAAAATCACATAAAAAAATAAAAAATAAAAAATATAAAATATGCAGCACAAGTACAGGAGAATATTGAAAGTACACGGGAGCACAATAACATAAATAATAACAGAAACATATATACATAACACAACCACCGAACACAGGTGCGCAAATCACAAATACAAAAACAGTAAAACAAATGCAACCCAAGGCAAGGCCTTCAGATATTTATGCAGAAAATCCGCCTTAGGATACCGCAGACAGTACGCATTTTAGAGCCACCAATCCCCTTTGTCTAGGCGATGGTACAAGGTGCTGCATATACTCCGGTATCTTGAAGTCGTAGAAAGACCTCACGAGCTCCACCCACACAGGAGGCAGAGACAAGGGGTCCGGCGGCACACGGACCCCCTGAAACGGGGGCCTTACCCCACAGCGGCCTCCGCCACGTCGACCACCCCCCCAGAATGGGGAAGCAGCACAGGAATAGTCGTCGACCAGGCCACGACCCGGTTGTCGACCAGCCCGCGGCCCGGTCGTCGACCAGGCCTCCTCGTTGCTGGACTGGTCCTCGACCAGGCCTCCACCCCCAGGAAGCAGCCCGTGACAGCTGATTAACACCCAGGTACCTATTTTACTATTAGGTAACAGGGGCATAGGGTGAACGAAACTCTGCCCATTGTTTCTCGCCGCCACCCGGGATCGAACCCGGGACCACAGGATCACAAGTCTAGCGTGCTGTCCGCTCGGCCGACCGGCACGACCGGTGTTTCTCAAGTTCTCTCTTGAACACTACGAGGGGTCAGCCAGTTATGCCCCTTATGTGTAGCGAAAGCATGTTGAACAGTCTTGGGTCTCTGATGTTGATAGAGCTCTCTCTCTCAGAGTACCTGTTGGACCTCTGCCCTTCAATGGGGGTATTCTGCACATCCTGCAATGCCTTCTGGCCTCATGTGCTGTTATTTCTGTGTGCAGGTTTGGGACCAGCCCCTCTACTATTTTCCACATATAAATTATTATGTATCTCTCCAGTCTGCACTCAAGAGAATTCAATTTTAGGCTCTTTAGTCGGTCCCAGTAGTTTTGATGTTTAACTGAGTGGATTCTAGCAGTAAAGGATCTCTGCACGCTCTCCAGGTCAGCAATTTCTCCAGCTTTGAAAGGGGCTGTCATTGTGCAGCAGTATTCCACTCAAGAAAGCACTAGCGTCTTAAAAGTATCATCATCGGTATAGCATTTCTAGCGCGAAAAGTTCTTGTTATCCAGGTCATTGTTACTGTTGGAAAATCCGACACCATTTAATAATATCATACAGGCAGATAATATTGCTGTGTTGTATAAACAAGTTAACCCATAGAAAATGTAACTTGTAGTGGAATTTCCGTCTATAGAAAACGGGATATCATTACCACATACTATTATAAATTCACCACCTATTATGGTGGGAATTATTCTTAAATACATTAGTCTTTGGACTTTACCATCATAAAAACATCACATATAAATTAACTTAATTATCAGAATTAAAATAGAGTAAATGTGACCCTTCTATCACTTACTGTCATCTGGACAATGTAGGCCAGTAGCGTCAGTGAGGAGGGAGTGGTCAGCCATTGTTATTGTTGTTAAGACTACAGAGTCGTGGAGCAAATTCGGCTCCTATAAATTCTCTTGGACGAAGTGTTATGGAAGATCATAGTAGTGATCTGCCATCATCAACACGCTGTCATCAATCTCAAGGGAAGTGTCTTTCCGAAACCCGTTTATCTAATAATTTTTGGCCATTAACGTCAGTCGATAGGGCGCACCGGTTAGAACACGAATGATCGACTCAAACAAGGTAATTAAGCCTAGGTCTTTATGGTTCCATGTACAGTGTTTTCTCTGATATAGCTGTCATATATTAGGAGTCTGGCTTCATAGTTAGCGCCCTTTTGACAGGTCAAGACGAGGAAGCATGCTTTGTGTACCAGTTACTGGGTGATGGAAGCTACCTCAAAGAGGATAATTTGGTGTCTACATCCTGGTTATACCTGGTTGACTAAGGCCTGCTGTACAATATGATAAGGAACCTCTTCAATGTACACTAATGTGTAGTTAATACTGTAGTTTGATTAGCTGCATATATATAAATTTAATATAAACCCCCCCTAATGTGTAGAGGATCGATTTGTGAGATTATTGCAGAAATACAGTCCACTTATCATCATACAAATTGCTATCGAAGTATATAAATTAATGTAAATATAAATTCATATAATTAAATAAATATAAATCTCATAGGTCGGTTCCCACATTATTTGGTCCTTCGAACCGGATTATTTGGTCCTTTGAACCCACATTATTGGTCATCTGCGAGTCGGATGACAGATTATTTGGTCATCTTAGTACCGGATGAACCAGTTAACCAGTGGATTCATTAAATATACTAGTGCAGTGTGATTTATACAAAGCCAGCAGTCAAAGACGGCAGCGTAGCCTCGAGGGAGCTCAGGAGCCTCCCTCAGCCCAGTTAAGCCTTAGTCAGCGGTTTCATATGGTCACCCACAAATTTGGTGGCATGTTATTCCGTGAAATGACAGCGCTAATATTGAAGCCAGCCAAATTAGTGGCTGTGTGTTTGCGAGATTGTTCACGGATTTCGTGGTGTTAAATTTCGCGAGAGATTATCTACGAAATTTGTGGAGTTTATTTCGCGAGGTCACTAATAATATTTAATACTTCTTGATAATATTAGAAATTTCATAGAGGCTATTATCAATAATTGTGTATATTATTTCTCCAAAATAGAGAATTATTTAATATATATTGCACTAGTGTTCACAATATAATATTTACTAATTGCCAACCCACAACAGGGTAGGATATTATCAATGACTAGTTGAACTATTATTGTTCATCCTAGTCCCATTATTACCATAGTCTAGTTGTACTATATTAAACAACCTAGCACCATTAATGAATGGTGCAGACCCTATTTTGGGTGTAAATTTTATCAACTCGAGTTGAGTTGTGTATATAAAATAATTTACTTATGATCATTACACCTTTGAGTGATTAATTAGTGTCTATACCATCCTAGGGTGATATAGAAGAGCTAACCTAAAGGTACTTCCATGACACTGGTTTATCACTCAAATCATTAGTGTGTATGATTGTATATATATAATGTGCATTAATTTTAAGTGCTAACCTCTAGTAGAGGTAGGATTACAGCCTAGCGAGTGCAGAAATTTTACCCTAGGCTACCATTAGTACTTGCTCACAATTTATGAGCCAGTGGTGCCCAATTAACAAGTCACCATGACTAATCCACAGAAAGCAAAGCGTGCTTTAATAGCAAGTAAACGCCAACTGACAAGAGATCTCGACCAATATGAACAGTTGTTATATGAGCCTGTAATTAATTATCGTCGGTTGAAAATACCACTATTACAGATTCAAACCCAATTGCATATATTGAAAGCAAATAGGAAATCTTACCAAAATCAAGTCCACGACGACGTAGTAGTTGAAGATGTGGAACCATTCCTGTCTGATCTAGCACAATATGAAGAAGAAACTCAAGCCAGGTTGGAACATTTACACAGGATAATTGAATTAGAACAATTAGCCAGTACATCAAATAAAGTAGATAATGTTATGGATGATCTGGATCTTTTTGAGAATAAATGTCAAACCAGATTAGATCCTTTAATCAACAAGGATAAAGCTTCACCCAGTAAAGCTTCACCCACTACAATTTCACCCAATATTATACCACCAGAAATTAAGCAGTTCTCAGACAATTTATCCACAGTCTCTGTGGATTCTGAAAACCCAATACCTGAGGCTACTAAGTTAACATGCCTCCAAGCTAGAGGCGAAGCTGAACCAGTAGTAGGAAATGTAAATGAAAATAGCGACAGCACTAATTTCCCAGTCCAGCCTCCTAGGAATAATGCTGGCAATGAGAAAACTGTCATACATCTAGTGCTACAATTGCTGGATTTACCTCAACCTGATCAGACTGCTGACTCATTACAATCCTTCAGCATGGAGTTTGAGTCACTACTAAGAACATTCAGTCTTAGGGTTGATATAACTACTAGTGAATGGATGACCAAAGTAGTCCTTCAACGAAAATTGTCCAGCGATATACTAGATGAATTATATGCACATCAACATAACACCATCCTGACAGTACAGGACATCACTGAAGGTTTACATTCCATCATAAACAAACGACGAGCAAATGAGGAAGTTAAAGCCTCATGCAAGCCTTCAGAAATAGAAAATAATAGTCAATTAAAGGGTAAAACAACTACCCCAAATAAACATCAGTCAATTACTCTAACATCAAGTTGCAGAAAATCTGACAATGCAGCAGAATCCTCCAAGCCTACTGTTACTAGTTCACCCAAACCGGTAACTTCCAAACGTTCAGTAGGCTGGGGGACATGTATGTTCTGCAAAAAGAAACATTCAACATACCGTTGTGCTAATTATCCAACCAGAGACACTCGTATTGAGCGACTCCAGGAATTAGGGAGATGTTCAAGGTGTCTCAAGTCACACAACATAGTCTATTGTGATACCCAATTCAACACCTGCAACAGGTGTAGAAGAGGTAGGCACCATGCAGCACTGTGCAAATATACGAAATTAACGTATTCAAGACCCAAGGTGGAAGATAGCATTCCCACCACAGTACAGTACTGCAAGGTGCAACAAACAAAGAGTGTCCAATCGGCAAAGTTTAAAGGTAATACGACTTTGCCTACTGCCCAAATTACCATCCTGAATAAGAGGGCCACGGTCCATACCCATGGGTTGTTTGACCAAGGGTCCCAGAGAACATATGTCACTAAAAGGTTGGCAGATGAACTACAATTAAGGCCTGTAGCCCAGATATCATTCAATATCTCAGGGTTTGTAACAGATGCAGGACCTCAAGTCTACCAGGTGGTACAACCATCAGTACTTTTAGGCAGGTACGTCTGTAGAGTACAAGCCATTGTGGTGGACAAAATACCAGTAGACCTACAAGTTCAAGGTCTGAGAGCAACAGCCAAATTCCTGAGAAATAGAGGAATAAAATTGGCAGATAATATTAAGTCTGATCACCTCACCGACTTCGGTCTCCTTGTTGGGACAGACTATTGCCATCGATTCATCGGTAGCCCTACTAAATATCAGGGCATAACCATGTTAAACTCTGCAGGAGGTAAATTACTCTCAGGCCCAGTATCAAGCCTGAGGAGACCTATGCCTGCAGATAAACAATACCAGTAGAAATCTAAATTTGACAGGTGATTATATTTCTCCAGTAGCATTATACTGAAGAGATTACAGCTGACTATACCAACAGAGGTTGATGTTAGTATCATCATTTAAAGCTGAAGATGAGTTCATGAGGCCTCAGTGGCAAATCAGTGAACAGTAGCCTAAACAGCTACAAGTCACTGCGACCAATGTCACTGAACCCACTGCAGTCTCAGAACCATACTTTACTTTAATGATGGGCTATTCAATCCTCTGAATCAATTAACAAAAATTAAACCCCAATAAATCTGATGATTGATTTGATACATTTATTATTTAATCAAGATGTATTCCATGGGCCTCAGTGTTTATATATCAGTGACCAGTTACCTGAACAAACTTCAAGTTATATCGAATGTCACTGATCTCACTGCAGTCCCTGAATCATACTTGACTGTAGTACTTGATCACATTCAGTCTTCTGGGTTAAATAATATGTAATTAGGCCGAGAGAGAGCATGCTGGACTTGTGATCCAGTGGTCCTGGGTTCGATCCCAGGCGCCAGCGAGAAACAATGGGCAGAGTTTCTTTCACCCTTTCGCCCCTGTTACCTAGCAGTAAAATAGGTACCTGGGTGTTAGTCAGCTGTCACGGGCTGCTTCCTGGGGGTGGAGGCCTGGTCGATGACCGGGCCGCGGGGACACTAAAGCCCCGAAATCACCTCAAGATAGGCTTGAATTTTAGCCTTTCAAGAGTTACCAGGGAAATGAAATCGCATTAGACTTCTAACCCCTGCAACTCTAGTACGGGACATCCTTCCTGTACGAACAGACGCACAAATGTGTGATTACTAACATCAAATTAATCTAATAATTCGAAGGAGGAGTATCGGTGTTCGTTTGTTCTAAATGGGACTTCGACCCGTGAGCAGCCCCCGGGGAATTATGTCGGAAAATCCGACACCATTTTATAATATCATACAGGCAGATAATATTGCTGTGTTGTATAAACAAGTTAGCCCATAGAAAATGTAACTTGTAGTGGAATTTCCGTCTATAGAAAATGGGATATCATTACCACATACTATTATAAATTCACCACCTATTATGGTGGGAATTATTCTTAAATACATTAGTCTTTGGACTTTACCATCATAAAAACATCTCATATAAATTAACTTAATTATCAGAATTAAAATAGAGTAAATGTGACCCTTCTATCACTTACTGTCATCTGGACAATGTAGGCCAGTAGCGTCAGTGAGGAGGATGTGGTCAGCCATTGTTATTGTTGTTAAGACTACAGAGTCGTGGAGCAAATTTGGCTCCTATAAATTCTCTTGGACGAAGTGTTATGGAAGATCAGAGTAGTGATCTGCCATCATCAACACGCTGTCATCAATCTCAAGGGAAGTGTCTTTCTGAAACCCGTTTATCTAATAATTTCTGGCCATTAATGTCAGTCGATAGGGCGCACCGGTTAGAACACGAATGATCGACTCAAACAAGGTAATTAAGCCTAGGTCTTTATGGTTCCTTGTACAGTGTTTTCTCTGATATAGCTGTCACATATTAGGAGTCTGGCTTCATAGCTAGCGCCGTTTTGACAGGTCAAGACGAGGAAGCATGCTTTGTGTACCAGTTACTGGGTGATGGAAGCTACCTCAAAGAGGATAATTTGGTGTCTACATCCTGGTTATACCTGGTTGACTAAGGCCTGCTGTACAATAAGATAAGGAACCTCTTCAATGTACACTAATGTGTAGTTAATACTGTAGTTTGATTAGCTGCATATATATAAATTTAATATAAACCCCCCCTAATGTGTAGAGGATCGATTTGTGAGATTATTGCAGAAATACAGTCCACTTATCATCATACAAATTGCTATCGAAGTATATAAATTAATGTAAATATAAATTCATATAATTAAATAAATATAAATCTCACAGGTCGGTTCCCACAGTTACCAGGTCATCCTATGAGCGCGGGCCAACACCCATGCCAACATCACATGAACCCGGGTCTGGGACCTCCAGCGGGGAAATTTCCTCTTCCTGGAACAGGTTAACTGGGTATACACTTCGAGCATCACAACTCACAGCGAGGTGTCCCACACACCCACAATGAAAATAAGTCCCGGGCTGGCCCGAATAGAACACCAATACCGGGAAGTGACACTGGAGAAGGGAGGCATGGGACCCAAAAGAAGCACCTTGATCCACGGCATAGAAAGTCTCACTGCACACCTGTCCGACACTTCCACCGAACAATCACCATCAGGCAGTGTGAAGACCTCTCATCAGTGATGCACAAAGTCATGATACTCAGCCGTGGAAAGGAATTTCACAGCAGTTCTACGTCCGGACACAAGCTGAACGCCACAAACCGACGCCACATCCATCAGCAACATATCACTCAGGACCACCTCAACTGCTGGGTAGGACGGCGGGCCAGTAAAATCCAGTTCAATTATATCCCTCCTCTTCACAAGGGGCAGGGCGCAGCCATCCCCCATGCCGACCTGTCCCCAAGGCCCTGCTCACAAACAAAACCAATCACTGGTCGGCAAACCAGGAGCTCACAGCAACACGTCTGTCACCACCGGTGGCTAGGCGTGGAATCCCTCCATGTAAGTCAGCGTTCAATCCCCGACCGTCCAAGTGGTTGGGCACCATTCCTTCCCCCCGTCCTATCCCAAATCGTTATCCTTGTTCCTTCCCAGTGCTACATAGTCGTAATGGCTTGGCACTTTTATCTTTTATTATCATCATATCCTCCTTCCACCCTTTTCCCTTTCCCCTTTCGCCCCTTCCCCTCGTTCCTCCGCCTTTTTATCCTCTTCCCTCTCCCATCTCTTCTTCTCTCATTTTTTTATCCTCCTTTCTCCAGTTTCATCCAATCACCGTTCCCTATGTCACCCACTTCAACCATCTTCTCCTTTCCTCTCCCACCTCTTCTCCTTGTCTTTCCCATCCCTTTGTCTTTCTCCCTCCTTGCCCTCCCCCCCCCCTGCTCTCTCTCTCTCTCTCTCTCTCTCTCTCTCTCTCTCTCTCTCTCTCTCTCTCTCTCTCTCTCTCTCTCTCTCTCTCTCTCTCTCTCTCTCTCTCTCTCTCTCCCGTCTCGACTCTTTCTCTTTTCCATTTTCTATTCTCTCACATTGGGAAAGGTGTTGGATAAGGGTGTTGGGGGTTCACAGGAGGGAGAGTGGCTATCACAGGTGGGAGTCAGGTGGTGATAGTGAGGGAGTGCTTGGCCAGGAGGTGGTGTCGCCAGCACCCTTGAACTTGCCACCACTTGAATTTGAACCAGTGTTCGTCTAGCTCTGGGCGGAGGTGGACGTGTCGCCTGTGAGCTCCTGGTTTGCTGACCTGTGGTTGTTTGTGTGTGTGAGCGGACCCTTAGGGCCGTGGCGGCTGGAGGGATGGCGGCCCCCCTCCTCCCCTGTGAAGTGGAGAGATACCATTGGCCTAGAATTTACTGGCCCAGCGTCTTACCCAGCAGTTGAAGTGGTGATGATCGACATGTTGCGGGTGGATGTGGCGTCTGTGTGCGGCGTTCAACTTGTATCCGAGCATCGAGCTGTTGTGAAATTCTGCTCCACGGCTGTGTATTGTGACTTTGTGGAACGCTATGACGGGAGGATATTTACTCTGCCTGAGGGTTGGGGTTCGGTGGTAGTGTCGGACAGGTGCAGTGAGACTACCTATGTGGCGGTTCATGGTGCTCCCTTTGAGTTCCCTGACTCTCTTCTCCAGCGTCATTTTACCCGGTATGGGCAGGTCTTGAGTGTCCGAATGAATGCAGTCTCCTCCGGGCGGCGGAAGGGTATCCCAAATGGGACCCGCACTGTGGCGCTGCGCTTGAAGGACTCCATCCCTTCGTCCCTCCAGCTTCTGGGCTTCATGGTACGCGTGTTCTATGGGGGTCAGTCCCGGACGTGTTTCCGGTGCGGACTCTCGGGCCATTAGGCTGCGGGATGTGATGCGAGCCGGGTCGGGCCAGTGAACCTCTTCAGGGAGGAGGACTTTTCCCCGTTGGCAGTCCCGGACCTGTCGGAAGGTGCTGCTGTGGACAGTGTTACTACCCAGTCCTCTGTTGCCCCTTTGCCAGTCTCTGATGCCAGCCTCGATGTGGCTGTGGGTGTCGGAGTGGAAGGAAGTGCATCCCCGGCTCCCGCACCTCAAGTTCTCAGGCAGGCAGGCCTCCCCTGCCTGCCTCGTCTCCAGTCGAGTCTTCAGTTGTATCTCCTGTGGTGTGTGGTCTCGTGACTCCGGATGTCGAGGCTGCGCCTTGGCCTGTACTGTCTCCGGCAGCTGTGTCTTTGACCCGTGTCGACGTGCACACTGTGATGTCTCCTGCGGTGTGTGGTCCTGTTCCCCGGGTTGTTGAGGCTGCGATGTTGAGTGATCGTGCGCTGCGGGGTGTTGTACGGGCAACCAGCGGTTCTGCTACAGGCAACCAGCGGTTCTGCTACGGTGCTTCCTAGCGGAGGTGATAGTTCCGACGATCTGCGACCTGTGTCCAAGCGTTCGCGACAAGCTTTGAGTCTGTCTCCGCCTCGTAATGCGGCCTGGGCCGACGTCGGGGAATTTGAGGACTCCGGGAGTTCGTCTTCTGGGGATGGTGATGTGTGCGACGCTGTTGGAGTGCCTGCGGCTCCTGCAGGTCGTGTTGCAGCAGTGATGGGTCCTGTGGTGGGATTGTCGCCTGGCCCTGGTCCGGTGTCTTCTCCGGCTGCCTCCGCGTCACCGGTTGCTGGTTCCCAACATTTGCATTGCACATGCAAATGTGAACACATTTGCACATGCAAATGTGTTCTGTTTCCTTTGTTCTATGTACTGTGCTGTGTATTGCTTTGTTGTATTCCCTTGTTAATTTCCTGCATTTTCTTTACTATGTTGTATTTGCAGTATTGTATTACCATGTTCTGTTATTGTGTTCTCGATTCTGTGGTGTGTTGTGTAATTTTGTATGTGTATTCCTTGTTTATATTTTACCTCTGGTTTTAATTGTGCTCCTTGTGTGCTATTGTAATTACTGACGCTTTTGGCGCGCCCCGTCTGGGTAGTGCTGCTTTTGTTTTTTTGTGTGTGTGTTCTTATGTGTTTTATGTTATTCTTTGTTTTCACTTTTGTGTTATGTTGATCTGTGTTACTTGTTATCTGTGTTGTTGTTATTCTGTGTTCTTTGTTACTCTGCTTTCCTGTTTATATGGTTACTGTACGCTGTAATTGCTCTGTTTTAATAATAAGAAGAAAAACAAACTTGAACTTGAACCAGCACCCTTGAACTTTAGGGCAAAATTATGATCCGTAGAATTATTTTTACTGTTTTTGCATGATCAATGTGTCCAAGTTTTACAATGTATCAAAGATAACAACAAATTAAGTCTTGTCATAAAATGATATTGCGAAATATATCATAGGAGTAAATTTCGCCCAGTGTCATTTGCACTCTTGGATGTAAATGGCGACCCGCCCATTTTTGGGCACGTACACAACAGCATTTACTGGGAGATATTGGGTGAAACTTACCCCAAAGCGAGCTACATAGTCTCCCCGGCTTGACATCTTGTTTTGATAATTACTTACTTAGCCTTAAGTGTGTGCCTTCAACCTCGGACAAACAGACATTTCTATTTTTTATAGAATTATGGCAGGTGGAAAAACTCCTCATTTATAAGAATATCGAATGTATTCCAAATGCATTTGGGCAGTTTGCTTTGTTTTACTGACGGCAGTTCACGGTCACTGGATTCACTGAATCATACTGGAATGGAAAACATAATAATATATTTCATCAAATGTATATACTGTCTGTGTTATTAAGTGAACATCTTAAGTGATTTGAATTCGAGGCCAGGTACGGTAATTATGCAAAGGATGCGTTGCATATAATAATTCTGAAGACATTATAAGCAAAGATTGATTTATTGCTTCAGGAAACACATGGGAATGGTTCGGTGGCTGCCTCGAGGCTTCACTCAAGGTTACTTGGGGCAGAAGTCGGCCACTAACAGACAGAACACCCAGGTCAGGTTTACCGATCACTACCTTCCTCTGACGCAGAGATTGTTCTCGTAGTTGTTTAGCAACATTGAGGAGTGTTGTGAAAGGTAATCGGAATGGCACCGGTTGGCGCACAGTATGGTAAGATAATAAAGAAGTTATTAAGTAGACATAATACGTTTCTTACCGTTTGTTAATTTTAAAATATTAATGTTAAAGCTTTTAAATTTAAATTTGTCATAAATATATTGAAGTACACTTTAACTTAAGGTACAAACATTTCAAAATTTGTACTGGCTACAAATTACATACTTTCTGAACTAGCACAAGTTTATTACTAATCTTAAATAACTTTTTTTTTTTTTTTTTTTATACAGATTGCAGTTCCAGCTCACCGCATGGCCTCGGGCTCTTCAAGCCGCAGGCCTGAACATGCCCGCTGTAAGTATCTAAATACTTGATCACGTTGTCTATACTTCTCTAATCACGCCAGAAAAAGTAACTTTGTTTCACTTTTCTAGTGCACCCACTTGATCATCCTGGGCGTGCCCCTGCCCCAAACTACCACAGTTTGGACATGGCAGGGCCCGATCTAACTGATCTACTGAGCCGCCCTTCTGAGGCAGTCTCTCTCAATATCCCACGTGTTGGTTCTTGCCCGTGGTGTATGGTGAGTGCTTTATTGTCTTCTAGCTTGTCTCACATTTATACACTAAATCATTTGGTTTAGGTTAATTATTAATCTTGTAATTTTTCATTCCAACAGGTTGGTGACACCACCCGGGTGTTTCCCTTGTGGAGCAAGTGGGTAGCCTGCTTGTGCTTTCCCCTCGGCCTCATAGCCCTATGCCTCAATTACGAGGACCGTTGCTCATTCTGTGACTACGTGTCGACCCATTAAGGCTGAAATGACCGTCCAGTAGCGTGCAACTGGACGGTTTCCCTGAAAGATGCCTCTTGAAACGGCTCTTGTTGGACCGTCAGGGATAAAAAAAAAATGGATAAAATTTAGGTTTTAGGGCTAGCATTTTTTAAAAGTAAATGTCTTGACATGTCATATTTTATTCAACTATATAATTTAAGTATTTTTATAATTTTAAATTTTTTAGTTTAAGCTCTAAACATAAAATTTATTATCTAAACTGATGTTTTAATATTAATTTAATATGAATTAATAGTGCCTGCTTAGATTTAAACCTACAAAGTAAATGGTTGCCACCTTTTAATAAAGCAGAGACCAGATTTGCCGTTACTCCATAAATATTGGTTACAGTAAATGTTAAGCCATACAACACATAACTAGTGAAACTATAACATACCTGCCTAAATCTGTCGCAACTGGCAGGAAAGTTACCAGACACTCTAAACAGCCCGTCGTTCACAGCTGTAGTTTAAGTTTTACTTCAATCATGCACTGGTTTTGGGCCCCTTCTGCCTCACCCCCCTCCCTTTCATCCCATTCCACAAGCTTGTCATAACACGGAAAGTAATTTCTACTGGGACACTACTAGTGTAGCCAACAGAACCTGCTGTGATAAGTTTAATTTGCATCACTATCAAATTCGGTTAACCCTACCAGGAGTTTACCTACAAATAGGAGAGACCCTGGAGCCGGTAGGTGTAGCCTGGGCGCGCCATCTGGCAGTTTCAGGAGGTAGGAAACAATTGTATTGTTCGGGTCATTAATAAACCTACAGGCGAAGGCCGTTTTAAAAGTCTGCACCATAGACTTCTCTACGCAACTATCAAACTTCCACCTCCCTATCTGCACCCGTATGCGCCGTGAGGGAGCTTGGTGGCCCCCTACCCGCTGAGCTCGTTGTCGCCGTGTGGGGGCTTAGTGGGCGGCTGCCGGAGTGTGATGCTCCTTGGGACAGTCCTTTTCTAGCCTTGTGCTCCTGCTGCTGTCCTCTCCAATTCTGCTGGGCATCTTTTCCTTTTCCTTTTGTTTCGTTTTTCTCACCCCTCTTCTCCTATCTGCTTGCCGTTTCCTGCCGACCTTTTGCTCGTTCTGGTTCTTCCCTTGGACTTCTATTTTGACGCCCGGGTGCTTGAGGAGGCATACTCTTGCACCCGTAGAACTGTAGCACCCGACGTAGAGAGCGAGGGGAACCTTTTATTCTCAATCCCCCTTTCGTCACTGAACCCGATCTCGACGGACTGTCGGTTTCTTGAGGTGGCGTTTGTGGGGCGTATACTCACGACGCACCCCTAGGTGGCCCCGGCAAGATCGGCGATAGCTTCTTGTTGGGTGTCCTGCCTCTAATTGTGGCTCCATGGTGGGTGTGGGGGCACATTCGTGAATGAATTCTTCTTTTCGTAATGATGATAACTCCTGTTTCGGCTGCTTCTGGTTTACCTTCTCAGGCTCGTGGGGTGGGCGACAAAGCCCCCAAGTCGGTCCGTATTGGAAGACCGGGCTCTGTAGCCTCCGCTGCATTGGGCCCCGACCTTGCTCCTCCTTTGGCCTCTCTGACTCTTTCCCTGGCTCCCCTCCCTCGTCTGTGGTTGGGTCGAGCCCCAAGCCCCCAGTGGTGACTACCTCGTCCCCTGGCGCGGCTCCTTCTCTAGTTGTAACTACTGCGCCTTTTAACCCCTCTCTCTGGGGGTTCTCACCGCCGTCCTCGTCACGGCCGCCCTCGCTCGTTTCCTTCCAGTTCTGCTACCTATCAAGCCTTGTTTGGTCCCGCTTCGTGGGCCAAATATTTTGATCTCCTCCCTCTTGATTCTACGCCTCCTGACGATTTCTCCCTCCATCGACATCTCGTCGATTCCGTGGATGCCTCCATTACTTTCAACCCCACTCGTCTCGGTACACGTGTCGTTGCTGCTCCTTCTCAGGATGCTGCTTCCCGCTTGGCTGCCTTATCCTGCCTTGGCGAGAACCCTGTTCGGGTCTTGAAGAACGCTCAGTTGAATGCCAGTGTTGGCACTATTTTGCTCCCGCCCCATGTTGCGACCGGTGTTCGGGACCTGCGCGACTGCCACGACGATATTCGACATATCCTCGCTGCGCAGGGCCATTCTATTCTCCAGGTGGACACGTTTACTCGTCCCCCTCGTGGTAGTCGCCGTCAACCCCTCCGGGTTGTGAAGATTACCTTTGATGGTAGGACCCTTCCACTCTGTCATTCTTGCTGGTGCCAGGTGCTCTGTCCAGGAGTACATTCCTTCTCCTCGGCTCTGTAACAAGTGCTGGAGGTTTGGGCATGGTGCCCTCTGCTGCTCCGGGACTGTCTCTCTCTGTCCTTTGTGTGGTTGCGAAGGTCACTCTAAGTCGGAGTGCACTTCTCCCCAGGCTCGTTGCCTCAACTGCGGTGAGGCCCATCCTGCCTTCTCCCGTGCGTGTGTCCATTACAAGCTTGAGGCAGCCGTCCTCAACTTGAAGCACCGGGAGCGTTTATCTTTTCCGGAGGCGAGACGCCAGGTTTGCCGGCTCCCGCCTTATGCTAATATCTCTTATGCTCGCGTGTTGCGCTCTTCTTCTCCTCGTCCTTCCCTCCTTCCTCAGACTCATAACTGTTTCCGGGCCTTGGACCCTGATGCACCCACTGCCCCCTCCTCTGTTCCTTTGGGTTCTCTCCCGAAGGATCCTCCTCCTGGTCCTCTGTCTGGGGTTCCCCTTCCTTCTACCCGGTCTGTTGTGTCTCCTGTCTTCCTCGTCTCCCTCCGTTCCTCCTTCCCATCCTTCCCCTCCGTCTCTTGACTCTCCCCGCCGCCTGTCGGTGCGGGCTGATGTCCATCGCTCTCCAAACGGTCGTCATGTGTGCTCTCGTTCAGCTTCTGTTGAGACGCTAGAATCCGTTGCCCAGTACGTGGTTGCTGGAACACCTGTCTCTTTACGTCAGTAGCGTAAACCTGGCTCCTCTCCTTCCTCCTCCCCGGCGGGTAAGAAGGTTTCGCTTTCTTCCTCGGCCCCTACTTCTGCCTCTCTCGCTCCTTCCCCTCCCATTTCGGTGGTTGCGCCCCCTGTTCTTGCTATGGAGGTTTCTTTAGCCCCCCGCTTCCCTCTCAGTTGCTGCCCTTGCTGAGGTACGCTCCCCTCTTTCTACCCCTCCTCTTCCTGCTGCTGTCCTTGCCTGCTTCTCTCCGTTGTCTCCTCTTCCTCCGGACCCCGCCCGCCCACCTCTGATCTGTTCTCCCGTTTCCTTCCCTCCGTCTTTGCTCAGTTTACCCATGCCCCCTAACCCTGACTTTGCTGACCCTGATCCCGACCCTGATATTCTTTAACGTGCTCTGTTGCTCTTTCGCCTTTGTTTCTTCCTTGTTCTCTTTTTTTGTCCTTTCTCTTCTCGTCGTTGTCCATTCTTCAATGGAACGTTCGAGGTTATTACGCTAATTTCCTCGAACTCCAACTTCTGATTTCGCGGTTTTCGCCCCTTTGTGTCTGTCTCCAGGAGCCGATGCTTGGTGCTCGTCCTGGTCGTTTTCGTGGCTATTCCTTTCTCTTCCCCCCCCCCCCCAGCTGTTGCTGGGGCTTCTAATTCTTCTGCTCTTTTGATTCGTGCTGATGTTCCCTTTGTTCCTTTACTTTTTCCTTCACCTCTCCATTGTTCTGCTGCTCGTATCTTTGTGGGGAAATGGTACACTGTTCCATTTATCTCCCCCCGAGTGTCCCGCTTTCTCTTCCTGATTTGAAACAACACCTAGACTCCTTGCCAGAGCCTGTGCTCCTGCTGGGTGACTTCAATTGTCGTCATTCTCTTTGGGGTGACGTTCTGACGAATACCCGGGGTCGCCTTCTTGAGCCGTTTCTCCTCTCTTCTTCCCTGTCTCTTCTGAATTCTGGTGAGCCCACTCATTTGGACTCACGGACTCGCACCCTTTCTTGTCTTAATCTTTCTCTCTGCTCTTCTTCTCTTTACTTAGATTTCACGTGGCAGGTTCTTGATGACCTCCATGGTCATTTCCCCATCCTTGTTTCCTTTTTCTCTTTTCGCCCTTCCCTCTTTCCATAGGTGGCAGTTTGCTAAGGCGGACTGGACCCTATTTTCCCTCAGTGCTACTCTCTCTGACCTCTCCCTTCTGCCTCTCTCTCGCGCTCTCCTCCTTTTTCATGACACTGTCTTCAACGCTGCCCTGCGCTCTATCCCTCGCTCTTCCTCCCAGGGTCAACGGAAGTGCGTTCCCTGGTGGAATGCGGACTGTGCTCGGGCTGTCCGCTGTAAGCGTGCAGCCTGGAAGAGGCACCGCCGTAGGCAGGCGACCGATTCTTTTCTTTTGGAAAGCGAGTGCGGTGGCCCGTAGGGCCATCCGTACGGCTAAACGTGAATGTTGGGCATCTAATGTCTCGACAATTACGTCAGAAACCCCTCTGGCCCAGATCTGGAAGCGTATCCGCAAGATAGCGGGTAAGTTCGTTCCCGATGTTTCACCGGTCCTTCACCTCCATGATACTCTTGTGGCGGACCCGTTGCAGGTCGCTTCCGAACTGGGTTCTCACTTTTCTTCTGTTAGCTCTGGTCTTCATCTTCCCCAATCTTTCCTTCTTCGTAAACCTGTCCTTGAGTCTCGTCCTTTAGATTTCTGCACTCATCTTCTGCTTCCCTATAATGATCCCTTCTCTCTCTCTGAACTTCGTTCTGCCCTGGCCCTCTGCGGTTCTACGGCGGCGGGCTCCGATGGTATTCATTATGAGATGCTTCGCCTTCTCCCTCCGGGCACGTCTCAGTATTTACTGAGTCTGTATAATCGGATCTGGGAGTCGTCGTCAGTCCCTGAGGACTGGCTCGATGCCGTTGTCCTCCCTGTTCGCAAACCGGGGTCTCTGGTTACGTACTTCCCCTAAGGACTTTCGCCTTATTGCTCTCACAAGTTGTGTCTGCAAACTCTTTGAACGTATGGTTAACGTTCGTCTGATGTGGTTCCTGGAACACCATCACCTCCTCTCCCCTTCTCAATTTGGTTTCCGCAAGTGCCGCAGCACGACAGATGTCCTGGTGAACTTGGAGGTCTATATTCGTACTGCTTTTGCTGCGAAGACCTCCGTTGTTGCCGTCCTTTTTGACCTGGAAAAGGCTTAAGACACCACTTGGCGTTATCATATCCTATCTCAACTTCATTCTTTTGGCCTTCGTGGTCATCTCCCTCTCTTTCTCCGCAGCTTCCTCTCTCGTCGTTCCTTTCGGGTGCGCCTTGGTACCGCGCGCTCTCCCTCTTTTCAGCAATACGAAGGTGTGCCCCAGGGTAGTGTTCTCAGCACTACTCTCTTTCTGGTTGCCCTCAATGGTCTTCTTTCCTCTCTTCCTTCTGGTGTCTTCTCCACTCTCTATGTCGATGATCTTACCCTTTGTTGTCAGGGTGATGATTCGCCTCTCCTTCAGCGCCGGCTTCAACTTGCAATTGATGCCGTGTCGTCTTGGGCCACAGATCATGGCTTCAAGTTCTCTACTTCTAAGACTTGTGCCATGACTTTTACGCGGAAACGGGTTGTTCTTCGTCCCTCTTTGTCCCTTTATGGTCATCCCCTTGAATACAAAGATTCCGCGAAGCTTTTGGGGTTATTCCTTGACACTCGTTTGTCTTGGTCTCCCCATATCTCTTACCTCCGTGTTGAGTGCTCTAAGGCCCTTACCCTCCTTCGGGTCTTGGCCCATACTTCTTGGGGGGGCAGATAGGCGCACTCTCCTTGCTTTACATTCCTCTCTCGTCCTGTCTAAGCTCGATTATGGTTGCCCTGCTTACTCGTCTGCTTCTCCTTCTACTCTTCACCGTCTTGATGCTTTGCACCATACTGGGATGCGCCTCAGTTCTGGTGCCTTTCGTTCGACTCCCATCCTTAGCTTGTATGTTGACACTGGCTTCCTGTCTCTCCAGGACCGCCGTGATCGCTACTGTCTTCGCTATCTTGCGCAGTCCTTGCAACATCCTTCCTCTCGCCTCTGTCGTGCTTTAACTTTTACCCCTCCTGCGGTTCCTGTTCCTCTTCACCACCTCCCTCTTTCTGTCCGGTTATCTCGCCTACAGGATTCTCTTTCCGTTCGTATTTTTGATGTTTCTCCTCGTGTTGTTCCTTCTTTGGCCCCGTGGAGGGTCCCTCTTCCGCGGTTTTGTACATCCTTGATCCGTATCACTAAAGCTTTTACCCCTCCTATGGTTCTACAACGCCTTTTCCTCGAGCACTTTTCTTCTCACTCCCGCTCCGTTTCTGTCTTCACCGATAGGTCTAAGTCAGCGGACGGTGTTGGCTACTCTGTTGGTTTTCCTGATCACACTTATATGTGTCGTTTACCTCCGGAGACTAGCATCTTTAAAGCGGAACTTTATGCTATTCTCTATGCTCTTCGTCTCCTGCTTTCTCGTTGTCAGTCTTCCTTTGTAGTTGTTGTTGACTCTCGTAGTGCCCTCATGGCTCTCGGGTCCTTTAATCCGGTCCATCCAGTAGTTGTCGAGATCCAGCATTGGCTGTTTCTTGTTCACAGTAAATTTAAGTCGGGTGAGTTTTGTTGGGTTCCCAGCCATATTGGTGTGTCTTTAAATGAGCGTGCGGATGCTGCCGCCAAGGAAGCTGTCAGCTCTTGTCCCATCTCTCGTAAAGGCATTCCGTATTCCGACTTTTACCCGGTTATCCATTCCTCAGTCCTTACCCGTTGGCAGGCTTCTTGGTTGTCTGTTACTGGTAACAAGCTACGTACTCTTAAATGTTGTGTTTCCTCGTGGCCGTCCTCCTTCCACCGTAACCGGCGGTGGGAAAGAGCTCTGGCGAGGTTGCGTATTGGCCATACTCGCTTAACCCATGGTCACTTGATGGAGCGCCGCCCTGCTCCTTATTGTCCTAGTTGCATTGTCCCTCTTACGGTCGTGCATGTCCTTCTTGAATGTCCTGACTTCCAGGACGAGCGTGTGTCTTGCTATCCGACCGCCCCTCGCGGTCGCCTGTCCCTCGATAGAATTCTTGGTGACTCGGATACTTTTGATATCGTTCGCCTTATGCGTTTTTGTTCTCGTATTGGCATCCTTCGTGATATTTAGCGCCCTCTGATTATTTTGCGTATTTGATGGTGCTACATAGCCTTCCCGGTTTGGTGGTTTGGTGCCTTCTTTTGATAATTACTTACTTACTTTTCCTTCTGTTTCGTTTTTCTCCCCCATCTTCTCCTATCTGCTTGCCGTTTCCTGCCGACCTTTTGCTCGTTCTGGTTTTTCCCTTGGACTTCTTCTATTTTGAAGCCCGGGTGCTTGAGGAGGCATACTCTTGCACCCGTAGAACTGTGGTACCCGACGTCGAGAGCGAGGGGAACCTTTTATTGTCAAACCCCCTTTCGTCACTGAACCCGATCTCGACGGACTGTCGGTTTCTTAAGGTGGCGTTTGTGGGGTGTATACTCACGACGCACCCCTAGGAGGCCCCGGCAAGATCGGCGATAGCTTCTTGTTGGGTGTCCTGCCTCTAATTGTGGCTCCATGGTGGGTGTGGGGGCACATTCGTGAATGAATTCTTCTTTTCGTAATGATGATGACCCCTGTTTCGGCTGCTTCTAGTTTCCCTTTTCAGGCTCGTGGGGTGGGCGACCAAGCCCCCGAGTCGGTCCGTGTTGGAAGACCGGGCTCTGTAGCCTCCGCTGCATTGGGCCCCGACCTTGCTCCTCCTTTGGCCTCTCTGACTCTTTCCCTGGCTCCCCTCCCTCCTCTGTGGTTGGGTCGAGCCCCAAGCCCCCAGTGGTGACTACCTCGTCCCCTGGCGCGGCTCCTTCTCTAGTTGTAACTACTGCGCCTTTTAACCCCTCTCTCTCTGGGGGTTCTCACCGCCGTCCTCGTCACGGCCGCCCTCGCTCGATTCCTTCCATTTCTGCTACCTTTCAAGCCTTGTTTGGTCCCGCTTCGTGGGCCAAATATTTTGATCTCCTCCCTCTTGATTCTGCGCCTCCTGACGATTTCTCCCTCCATCGACATCTCGTTGATTCCGTGGATGCCTCCATTACTTTCAACCCCACTCGTCTTGGTACACGTGTCGTTGCTGCTCCTTCTCAGGATGCTGCTTCCTGCTTGGCTGCCTTATCCTGCCTTGGCGAGACCCCTGTTCGGGTCTCGAAGAACGCTCAGTTGAATGCCAGTGTTGGCACTATTTTGCTCCCGCCCCATGTTGCGACCGGTGTTCGGGACCTGCGCGACTGCCACGACGATATTCGACATATCCTTGCTGCCCAGGGCCATTCTATTCTCCAGGTGGACACGTTTACTCGTCCCCCTCGTGGTAGTCGCCGTCAACCCCTCCGGGTTGTGAAGATTACCTTTGATGGTAGGACCCTTCCGCCCTCTGTCATTCTTGCTGGTGCCAGGTGCTCTGTCCAGGAGTACATTCCTTCTCCTCGGCTCTGCAACAAGTGCTGGAGGTTTGGGCATGGTGCCCTCCGCTGCTCTGGGACTGTCTCTCTCTGTCCTTTGTGTGGTGGCGAAGGTCACTCTAAGTCGGAGTGCACTTCTCTCCAGGCTCGTTGCCTCAACTGCGGTGAGGCCCATCCTACCTTCTCCCGTGCGTGTGTCCATTACAAGCTTGAGGCAGCCGTCCTCAACTTGAAGCACCGGGAGCGTTTATCTTTTCCTGAGGCGAGACGCCAGGTTTGCCGGCTCCCACCTTATGCTAATATCTCTTATGCTCGCGTGTTGCGCACTTCCTCTCCTCGTCCTTCCCGCCTTCCACAGACTCACAACTGTTTCCGGGCCTTGGACCCTGATGCGCCCACTGCCCCCTCCTCTGTTCCTTTGGGTTCTCTCCCGAAGGATCCTCCTCCTGGTCCTCTGTCTGGGGTTCCCCTTCCTTCTACCCGGTCTGTCGTGTCTCCTGTGTCTTCTCCCTCGTCTCTCTCCGTTCCTCCTTCCCATCCTTCCCCTCCGTCTCTTGACTCTCCCCGCCGCCTGTCGGTGCGGGCTGATGTCCATCGCTCTCCAAACGGCCGTCATGTGTGCTCTCGTTCAGCTTCGCCTGTTGAGATGCTTGAATCCGTTGCCCAGTACGTGGTTGCTGGGACACCTGTCTCTTTACGTCAGTAGCGTAAACCTGGCTCCTCTCCTTCCTCCTCCCCGGCGGGTAAGAAGGTTTCGCTTTCTTCCTCGGCCCCTACTTCTGCCTCTCTCGCTCCTTCCCCTCCCATTTCGGTGGTTGCGCCCCCTGTTCCTGCTATGGAAGTTTCTTTAGCCCCCGCTTCCCTCTCAGTAGCTGCCCTTGCTGAGGTACGCTCCCCTCTTTCTACTCCCCCTCTTCCTGCTGCTGTCCTTGCCTGCTCCTCTCCGTTGTCTTCTCCTCTTCCTCCTCCTCCTCCTTTTCCTCCGGACCCCGCCCGCCCACCTCTGATCTGTTCTCCCGTTTCCTTCCCTCCGTCTTTGCTCAGTTTACCCATGCCCCCTAACCCTGACTTTGCTGACCCTGATCCCGACCCTGATATTCTTTAACGTGCTCTGTTGCTCTTTCGCCTTTGTTTCTTCCTTGTTTTCTGGTTTTGTCCTTTCTCTTCTCGTCGTTGTCCATTCTTCAATGGAACGTTCGAGGTTATTACGCCAATTTCCTCGAACTCCAACTTCCGATTTCGCGGTTTTCGCTCCTTTGTGTCTGTCTCCAGGAGCCGATGCTTGGTGCTCGTCCTGGTCGTTTTCGTGGCTATTCCTTTCTCTCCCCCCCCCAGCCGTTGCTGGGGCTTCTAATTCTTCTGCTCTCTTGATTCGGGCTGATGTTCCCTTTGTTCCATTACTTTTTCCTTCGCCTCTCCATTGTTCTGCTGCTCGTATCTTTGTGGGGAAATGGTACACTGTTTGTTCCATTCATCTCCCCCCGAGTGTCCCGCTTTCTCTTCCTGATCTGAAATACTTACTGGACTCCTTGTCAGAGCCTGTGCTCCTGCTGGGTGATTTCAATTGTCGCCATTGCCTTTGGGGTGATGTTCTGACGAACACCCAGGGTCGCCTTCTTGAGCCGTTTATCCTCTCTTCTTCCCTGTCTCTTCCGAATTCTGGTGAGCCCACGCATTTGGTCTCTCGGAATCGCACCCTTTCCTGTCTTGATCTTGTTCTTTGCTCTTCTTCTCTTTACTTATATTTCACGTGGCAGGTTCTTGATGACCTCCATGGCAGTGACCATTTCCCCATCCATGTTTCCTTTTTTTCTTTTAGCCCTTCCCTCTCCTTCCCTAGGTGGCAGTTTGTTAAGGCGGACTGAAACCTATTTACCCTCGGTGCTGCTCTCTCTGACCTCTCCCTTCTGCCTCTCCCTCGTGCTGTCCTCCTTTTTCATGACAGTCTTCGACGCTGCCCTCCGCTCTATTCCTCGCTCTTCCTCTCGGGGTCCACGGAAGTGCGTTCCCTGGTGGAATGCGGACTGTGCTCGGGCTGTCCGCTGTAAGCGTGCAGCCTGGAAGAGGCACCGCTGTCGGCAGACGGCGATTCTTTTCTTTTGGAAAGGGAGTGCGGTGGCCTGTAGGGCCATCCGTATGGCTAAGCGTGAATGTTGGGCATCTTATGTCTCCACAATTACGTCCGAAACTCCTCTACCACAGATCTGGAAGCGTATCCGCAAGATAGCGGGTAAGTTCGCTCCTGATGTTTCCCCGGTCCTTCACCTCCATGGTACTCTTGTGGCGGACCCGTTGCAGGTCGCTTCCGAACTGTGTTCCCACTTTTCTTCTGTTAGCTCTGGTCTTCATCTTCCCCAATCTTTCCTTCTTCGTAAACCTGTCCTTGAGTCTCGTCCTTTAGATTCTGCACTCGTCTTCGGCTTCCCTATAATGATCCCTTCTCTCTCTGAACTTCGTTCTGCCCTGGCCCTCTGCGGTTCTACGGCGGCGGGCTCCGATGGTATTCATTATGAGATGCTTCGCCTTCTCCCTCCGGGCACGTCTCAGTATTTACTGAGTCTGTATAATCGGATCTGGGAGTCGTCGTCAGTCCCTGAGGACTGGCTAGATGCCTTTGTCCTCCCTGTTTGCAAACCGGGGGTCTCTGGGTACTTCCCCTAAGGACTTTCGCCCTATTGCCCTCACAAGTTGTCTGCAAACTCTCTGACCGTATGGTTAATGTTCGTCTGATGTTGTTCCTGGAGCACCATCACCTCCTCTCACCTTCTCAATTTGGTTTCCGCAAGTGCCGCAGCACAACAATGTCCTGGTGAACTTGGAGGTCTATATTCGTACTGCTTTTGCTGCGAAGACCTCCGTTGTTGCCGTCCTTTTTGACCTGGAAAAGGCTTACGACACCACTTGGCGTTATCATATTCTATCTCAACTTCATTCTTTTGGCCTTCATGGTCATCTCCCTCTCTTTCTCCGCAGCTTCCCGTCTCGTCGTTCCTTTCGGGTGTTCCTTGGTACCGCTCTCTCTGCCTCTTTTCAGCAATACTCCAGCAAAAAATTTAAGGTTGCCACAATATATCTGGACTTTCAAGTATTTGAAAGGATTGGAAACGTTTGTTTTATCGTATCAGATACGATATTGTGTGTGGACTTAAATAGGTTTCCAAAACTTATAACCAAAACCTACGTATCTAACACTAATTTGAGATGTTGTGGCAACTTTACAATCCTAACATGAGTCATTCATAATCCATTCATATACCAATATGAATCTCTTGTAAAAGGTTTGAGCCTAATCTGAACCCTTTTCACATCTTTGTGTTTAAAGTTAAATTTCTTGAAATTAAATTATATTATTTTATATTATTATTTTTATTATATTTTATTTTATATTGTATTATTATTTTTGTTTTATTTTTTTATATTATAATATTGTTTTCAATTTAAATATTAAAACCAATTTAAGGGTAAAAAAAATCAAATAATTTATATTTCTTTTATTATTTACTAACAAATCAGCAAAAATACAAAAACATATGATCTATATAATTATATATATATATATATATATATATATATATATATATATATAAACATATATATATATATATATATATATATATATATATATATATATATATATATATATGTGGTACCTAATAGCCAGAACTCACTTCTTGGCCTACTATACAGGACCCTCATCGCAGTAGGCCAAGTTTGCAGGGCTCTTGAATATTAAGACTAGTAGACGATGATGTCTATCTATTTAGCCTATTAAGCATGATATATATATATATATATATATATATATATATATATATATATATATATATATATATATATATATATATATGATATATATATATATATCATATATATATATATATAATATATATATATATATATTATATATATATATATATATATATATATATATATATATATATATATATATATATATATATATATATATATATATATATATATGTCGTACCTAGTAGCCAGAACTCACTTCTCAGCCTACTATGCAAGGCCCGATTTGCCTAATAAGCCTAGTTTTCATGAATTAATGTTTTTTCGACAACCTAACCTACCTAACCTAACCTAACCTAACGTTTTTGGCTACCTAACCTAACCTAACCTATAAAGATAGGTTAGGTTAGGTTAGGTAGGGTTGGTTAGGTTCGGTCATATATCTACGTTAACTTTAACTCCAATAAAATAAAATTGACCTCATACATAATGAAATGGGTTGCTTTATCATTTCATAAGAAAAAAATTAGAGAAAATATATTAATTCAGTAAAACTTGGCTTATTAGGCAAATCGGGCCTTGCATAGTAGGCTGAGAAGTGAGTTCTGGCTACTAGGTACGACATATATATATATATATATATATATATATATATTATATTATATGTCGTACCTAGTAGCCAGAGCTCACTTTTCAGTCTACTATACAAGGCCCGATTTACATAATAAGTCACGTTTTCATGTCTAGTAGCCAGAACGCACTTCTCAGCCTACTAACGAAGGTTGCATTGTAGTGGGGACATATTAGGGCATACCTCTGTTTCAGAAAAGTTGTTCAATATCAAACAATATTTTTTTAATTAGTTGTATAGTAAAAAGGAAGACAAAAAATACAAAACTTTTATTATTCAACTAATTTTATACTAACTATTTTATAATTGGTCCGAAATATAGTTCCTCAAGGTGACATCATCATCAAGATAGTAATATCATGCTGAGGTATACCAGTAAGACTGCCCAGAGACTCGGCATTGTGGTTGATGGCCGTCACTGCCATGCTGAACTCAACCATTGAACGACTTACAGATCTGTCTTTGGGGACGCTATTCCAAACTCGGTTGTGTAGAGACTCATTTGGCTTTCCCTTCAGACACTTTTTCATGTTTTCCTCCGAGATAAGATCATCGTAGAACTTGAAGTAGATCTTTTGGATTTCAAATTCGTCCTCATTCGATTGTGGGATATTCATGGTCTTGTGTGTTCGTGGGATCTTTTTATTTGCAAGATCGTGTTGGTAAAAACACAAAGAATTTTTGCCTTCAGGACAGAAATGGTGTAATGGATTTTCATCTGTGGACGTTTCATGGAACAGTCCGGATAGGCAGGCCTTCCTCATTTTTCTCCAGTCTGTGTTGATGTTGTCCCTGATGGCTCGTTTGAAGTGAACCATCAACTTCCCAAAGGTCTCGTAACTTAGCTTTCCATTACCTTCGGTCTCCCCTTTTGACTCCAAATGGATGATCTGTGTAACAAGTCTCTCGACTAAGTAATTTTCACACTCAGTCTTTTCCACCTTAACGTCTCCATATGGTCCAGCACCATAGTTCATTCCACAAACTTTATTGTAGGTAGAGGAGGAGTTACTGTTATCCACCAAAGTTGTATACCTGAGTTTGATGTTTTGTGATCGACCCCACATCAACAATGCAGCATCCTCTTCCATATTTTTTGGCCTGCTGTAATAGTTTTTATCACAATGTGGTAGATGTTTATCCATCTCATCATCAAACTGAGCCTCGTTTATTTCCGAATTCCGTTTCCTACGCTTGAGCATTTGGCACTGAATGCAGGTTTTTTTACAGAACACATTGAAGTCCACAACCATGCCTGTTAACATTTCCACTAGGA
>NC_091186.1:3701105-3743708 GCF_040958095.1 Procambarus clarkii
TGGTGTGGGTGTTGTGGGTTGAGGGTTTGGCGTGGGTGGGTGTGGGTGTAGTGGGTGTGATTGGCTTGTGGTAGATTGGTGTGGGTGTAGTGTGGGTGTGATTGGCTGGTGTGGATGTTGGGTTGGCTGGAGTGGGTGTGATAGGTTGGTGTGGCTGTAGTGGGTGTGGTATGTGATGTGGGTGTGGGTGGTGGGTGTGGGTGTGGGTGTGGGTGTGGGTGTGGGTGTGGGTGTGGGTGTGGAAGTTTAATGCACTGGGTCCCAGAAGGATACAGACTGAGAATGGGTGCCTCAAGTGGTACCTCACTTTTTTTTTTTGTTCGTAATGTTTCAAATTATTATATACTTTTGAATTTTGTTAGATTTTCTATAAATTTTATTAGTTTTCACATTTTGTTTATTCTGTCCAATAAAAGCAACATAGAACACTTTCAAAGGCGTTGACCCCCACCGACCATTGGTGACCCTCGTCCCACTGGTCGCATGACAAGCTACACACACCAGCTAAACCCACAAGCTGCACTCACAAGCTGCACTCACAAGCTGCACCTACCAGCCACACATACCAGCCACACATACCAGCCACACCCAACAGCTAAACACACTAGCTACACCCAACAGCTAAACACACTAGCTACACCCAACAGCTAGCTACATACACTAGTTAAACACAACAACCACACACACACAAACACACACACATACACACACACACACACAAGCCACACCCAACAGCTACACACACTAGCTACACCCACTAGCTACACCCAACAGCTAGCTACAAAACACAACAGCCACACACACAAGCCACACCCAACAGCTACACACACTAGCTACACCCACTAGCTACACCCAACAGCTAGCTACAAAACACAACAGCCACACACACAAGTCACACCCAACAGCTACACACACTAGCTACACCCACTAGCTACACCCAACAGCTAGCTACAAAACACAACAGCCACACACACTAGCTACACCCACTAGCTACACCCAACAGCTAACTACATACACTAGCTAAACACAACAGCCACACACACAAGCCACACCCAACAGCTACACACACTAGCTACACCCACTAGGTTCATCAAAATTTTCACTGATTATAAGAGTCTGATCCTTCATACTGTATTATGACACGAAATAAATTTTATGGTTACTGCAAGATTGGGAGGAGGGAACCATCTTCTTCCGGTGGGGTTTACCAATCCCCCATTTTAATTAATGAATCTGTAACCAAATTTAATTCCTTTTGGGATTGCGTGAAAGATTCCGATGGTGATTTATTTCTACGTTGTTTTTCGTGTAGCTTTTGAGTCTATTATACTTTTAGTAACAGTACCTAACCAACCCTTCAATATTGAAATTGTTTCCAGTTTCCAATGGGATATTTATTATTATGAAAACACATTGATTTTTATAATTTATATTAAAAACAACATTTTTCGTTGATCTTATATATTAAGCCTGATTTAGGACTTATTGCATATATTTTGAGTTTGCAAGTACTAATTTTTATACCAAAAATATTACAATTAGTGAAAATAGGTTAAGTGATGGGACATACCAATAGACTATGTCTCTTCTTTCAAATACCTTGGAGTCTCTGTCCCTTGTACCTCAACTGCAATCAATAAGTTACATCAACAATGTAGAGACAGACTCAAGGCTCTCAGAACTGTAGTGGGGTACAGCCCGAAATATGGTGTTAATATTAGAATAGTAAGAATGATGTATTTAGCGTATAAAGGTCTCTGATAGACTATCATGTACCAGCTTTGGTCCTGCAGAATGGCAAAAGTATTGATAGACGGGAAAAAATACAAAATGAAGCGTCCTATACAAAGTTCTCAACATGCGGAAAGAATTAAACGAGATAGAATATATGAAATTAATCTTATGATGGGACTTATCAAATAGGTCCCTTAAAAGTGTTATTTGACGAGAACTCCTGGATGAACTTGAAGAAAGTAAAACAGTGTAAAACTGGACAGTGTTTCTGTTTATGTCTAGAATGGGAACCCCTGTAAGAGAACCTCTTGAAACACTTGTCACATTCAAAAGGCTTCTCCCCTGTATGGAGTCGACGGTGTTCTGTTAAGGCTTCTTTTCGCTTATATACTTTTTGGCAAATATCACATATGAATCTGTGTTCGTCATCATCAACCTCATTTCCATCTGCTCTCATTGCATGACCATTGTTAAGAGCAGAGTAGTAGGCTAAACCGGGGGATGCCAACTTCAGGGACTTAGCCTGAGTGTTGGCGATGCTGATGGTTTAGATTTAAGGGAGAGATCGATCGGTTGTACATCATCAACCTCATTTCCATCTGCTCTCATTGCATGATCATTGTTAAGAAACGACGAGTCAATGCTTACAACCTTGGGATTAGCCTGAGTGTTGGATGGAGCTGACTGTACAGAGGTTAGTTTTGGCGATGCTGATGATTTAGATTTAAGGGAGAGATCGATCGGTTGTACATCATCAACCTCATTTCCATCTGCTGTGATTGCATGATCATTGTTAAGAGGAGGGTAGTAGGCTAAACCGGGGGGTGCCAACTTCAGGAACTGGTAAAACGACGAGTCAATGCTTACAACCTTGGGATTAGCCTGAGTGTTGGATGGAGCTGACTGACCCTCACAATAGTCACTGAAACGTGGAGAACGAACCTTCTTTTCATTACTAGTGGTCTGGGCAGAATCTGCATCTCTTTCATCATCCCTACTCCCCAAAATGTTATTTTTTTGATGTTGTTGCTGTATTTTTTGTTGTTGTTGATGGGATTGTTCATCTAACCACTCAAGAGTGTGTTGATGTGGGCATCGCCAGGAGACGAGAGCCTCCCCCCCCCCACAGTGCCACATTCACACACTTTTTGTCCCTTCGTCTCGCCCATTGCCCCATCGTCCATGCCTTCATGGCATCCACCAGCGACATCTTTGATGTGCCCTTGAGTATGTTGGGACTGAGAAATGTTATGTTGAGATGGTTGCTGTTGTCCATTGTCACTGCCCCGGGGCACAAACCCAGCCTCTAGACAACTGCCTGAGTGACAGTTTCTTGGGTTGGAAGAGGACTGTGTGTCAGGTCCAACATGCGCCATGTTCAGATGATTGATGAGCCGCTTAGTACTGGGGTCCTGAAATTTTTTTAGGTTGTTACAATCAGACCATTATTAAATTAGTCTATAAACATCCAAACTATAAAAAAAAAAAAAACTATGATCATTGAGAAACAATATTCATTGCTGGTAAATTTTACATTGTAATTTTTACATCCCTAGGCATTCCATAAAATTAAATTTTAGACAATTATTCATCCAAAAAATTACAAAAATTACACACACACAAGAACAAAAACAAAAAAAAAAACAAATTAATACTATAACCCTTAAGAAGGAACGACGAGAATACGACTTCACTCACTATACTGAATGGATTTCTTCAAGGATTTAAACACATGTTGTCACTGGGCGTGAACTACGAGGTAGACTGAGGGAGTAAGGAGCTATCACATCCTTTTTATTCATTGAGGACAATCTAGTGGCCAGCGACTAAGAGCTCAGGTCTCGAAGCTCCGGCGAGTATTATGTTATCCGATACTGTATATAATATTTGGCCCAATGGACTTCAGGGAGCCATTGAGTTAACACACCATAACGCCAACACCAATATTTATGTGAAATGTCATTACTTACTTGATCAATGAGAGGGACCCCTCATCAGAGTATTCCGAGGAGGAATCTTCAGATGAATCTTCAGATGATTCTTCAGATGAATCTTCAGATGAATCTTCAGATGAATCTTCAGATGAATCTTCATCGTCTCGGTTCACCATTCCAAACCTACTTCTGATGGCATTTTTCTTTCTTTTCTTGAAGGGTGGGTTAAGATCATTATCATCTGATAATGTCTTTTTGATGTTGGTGGTTTTTTTTTGGGGGGGGGGAGGTCTGGGGTAGATTGAGTTAAGGGAAACTCATTTGGGTCGATTTTGTTCAGAGTGAACAATGACATGCTAATTTTGGGAAGGGAACTATCCATACGGATACCATTCCATATGTTTAATATGTGAAGGGGATCGAGGTCTTTGCCACATATGACAAGCTCACCTTGTACAATGGAGGACATTTACTCATTAAAACGTTTGGAGTTAGTAGAATTAAAAAAGGGAATGGGACTGGACTCAGCATAAAGACGTACACCCAGACAGGCACCGGCTCTATCAACGAGACGAATTGAGTCTTGTCTGATCTCTCTGTTGGTGTGAAGCTCTTTATATAAAAATGGTCCAAGTTGTTATTTTTGGGACCTCAGAATACCACCGGATGCACACACATACACAGACACACACACACACACACACACACACACACACACACTCATATAATATTTTTATTATGGCTTTTAATTTAACCAAGCTGTAGAAAGAGACCAATATATATAAAAACAATTACTTATGCCTAGTGTATAAAAAGAATAAAGTTGCTTCTTGAAGAGAAAGAGGAACAGACTGACAATTAAAAATATCAAAGCTAAACATAAAATTAATATATCCCTTTTAGAATTTGAAATTAAATTTTCTACTTCTTGTAATTCCAAATCTGCAGTTTGAATGGGATAATGTTTATATTTAGCTTCATTAATGATATAATTACTCATATCTATCACTTTAGAATCTCTATCATAGGTTTTAGAATTAATCTTGTGAGTAATTGCTTGACCAAGGCTGTTTACATCAAACTGACTAAGCAGGCTTAAAATCATCTTGTTCTCTTCTAAAGAATTTGTGGTAGTTCCATCCATACCAATTATGTTTATACATTGGGGATAAATGCGTATTATTTCATTTATGGCAGATAAATATATCATATCTGGTGTTATTTGTGGTGTGGTTATAGACTGTGGAGGCCCCAATTTAATATATTGTCCAAAGTTTATATCTTGTTCTAACAATTGATTAATTATTTTATGGCGAAGGTTTTCTAATGCAGCATGAGTTATTTCATTATTGTACCCACCAATATTACCTATTGATAAATATAATTCTAATGGTAACAACACTAATCCCACAGATAAAACAAGGGATAAAGACGAAGATAAAACGGATAAAAGCCGTATTGAAAATTGAATGCTCATTTCAACCATAGATGATCGAATGATCATCGCCAAAAGTTGAATAATCATTTGTTGAGATGAAGCTTCTACCATAATTACAGATAATAATTCTTGAAGAGCATCATGAAGAATGTTTTCGGAGAAATATTTTAACAGTCTTGAAATTATCTTAGGCACTCGAGTTGTAACTTCAATTTCGGTTATAGTAATAGCCTCATCTTTTATTAATGATAATAAATCGGAAAACTCACATTCTAAACGTGTTATTATAACATCTATGAAATTAGTAGTTATAGTAGTATACTGTTCAATAAATGATACATTTTCGGAGGATACTACTATATCCGCTTCGTCAACAAATTGTTCTTTTTCGAGTATTGACTGTGGAACAACTGTTTCAATATAACCTCTGTCAACATCCATATAATTTTGTTTGTTCAATTTATCCATAAGAATCATACTCATTCCTGATGTTGGATTAAGTAAGTCCACTAATTCACCATCGGTTAATTGGTTGATAACTTGATTGCCAAATATAAAACCTAATATCTGGCGGTGGACATGACTATGGCATTGATCTGACTGGCTATCGTAGTATTTATGAAAGAATTTACAATAGATTGAGTTAAAGTTTATATTCTGTTGCTGAATATTCCATGTCAATGGTGGAGCATCGATTAAGCCAGCAACAGCTTTTCTCAGTTGATATGTATTTGTATTCTTGGCATAGGCAATGGGGTTCTTTTGATAAGATTGTAAATCGTTTTCATTAGAAGGACTCCATCGACTTGAAGGTCTTAGAGCCAATGTTTTAAGTGCAGACAACTGTACACCACAATAATTTTCGTTAGATTCTTTGACATTAATCGACCAAGTTTCAACGGGAATAGGTTTCGAGAAATAATGATTGTCTGTTTCTGTATTGTTTAGAATAGATTTTAAATCATTACCAAATCTTTCTTGAAGAAATTCAAGGACCTCATTATGAACAGCATAACATGCTTCACTACAGGCATATTCACGTTCGTTTATTAAAATAGCTGATCCAGATCCGGGCTGACAAGCAGTTTTTACATCATAATAACATTTTAGCATGTTACAACCTAGCGTTGTGAATTTAACTTCAAAGTCGTTAGGATTTTCATCTAAGAAAGCTTTGGGGAAATTGGGAGGAATATTTTTCCATGGTATATTCTTAATGATAATATTTTTAAAATACTTACTTCCATTTCTTTGTTGAAGAATCTCCATTGTTTTTCGTTGTGATATACGATGTACTATGTAAGTTGCAATTGCAATATCAGAGACAGTAACAGTTTTCATTATGAAAATGTTAAGAGTATTTATTTATTTTTTTAATATTGATCAATATAATAAAGAAATTTGAGAATTCATTTACCAGAATACTGAGAGGAATCATGGTGGAAGCTGGAGTAAATGGTGATGCTGAAAGTTGGAATAGTGGTGGTGGTTGTGAAGAATATGGGTGTCATCGAAATGATTATTATTATCAACCAACCATTCCACAAATACCATTACAAACAACTCAATATATGATTGTACCTTATTATATGACTTCAGTGCCACATTCAATTTATGTAATTCCACCTTCTTCATGTTACGTTTATGATTTTCCTTCAAAATATTTTTATCAATTAGCACCACCACCACCACCACCACCACCGCCACCACCACCGCCACCACCACTACCACCACCACCGCCACCACCACTACCACCACCACCACCACCACAACCACCGCTACCACAATCATCAGAAATTTATTCCCATTACAGTGTTGAAGTTCAATATAAAATTTCCTTTTTAGAAAAGGAAAAAGAAAATTTAAAATCATGGAAAATTTTACGAAATATTGATGGACATATAACAGAGGTCCCCTGGGGTATATCCTTCATATACATTGCATATGAATATGGTGGGTTACCTCGAGAATTATTTATGAAATATGTTAATGAATGTTGCAATGGTAGTTAAACATTTTCTTTGCAAATAAGCTCAGTGAGTAAATATTGTATATTATTACATCAATGCACCATACACTACACCACCCATTAGTGCACTCATATGTCGCTATTTGATCACCATTATCAATGGGCCTAACATTATTATTAATAATAAAATTAAAAGTATAACCCAGCCAATATTTTTAATTGATTTCAATATAAATTGCCATATATCAGATTGCCCAATGCCTTGAATCACTTCACCAATACCATCTCCTAAAATTTCGGCAATATTTCTTAAAATTGTTCCCTGTTCACATTTATTATATAAAATATTTCTTTATTTTCTAAATTAGAAATAGGTTCATAACCCTTGACAAATTGTGAAAGATAATTGTAGTTATGGGGACAACATATTCCCTTACAGCCCAAATTTAATATGTTTTGGGTTTCTGCAGAATTTGGAATATCAAATTGACAGTTCCAGACTTTTTTATTGAACAATGGATGAGTATTATCATTTAGTATGTCATAGTTAATATAATCAACCCGATTGATAGGGAATTTACAAAATCTGGTCAAATATACTTCTTTTTTTAGGGAATGTCCTTTTCCAACATGGTATCTAAAACAACCACTGTTCTTCCGATTGTATTTGTTCAAATATTCAAGAAAAGCAACACCTACACCTAATAATATCGCAGATTTCAATATCAAACTTTTATGTTTACCAGCCCATTTGGTCATAGTGTTAAAAATTTTAGTTAATTTGGAATCAGTTGGTGAAGGATTACTTTCTAAATATTCAAGAAATTGAGTTTCGTTTTCAAACCCAAGATCTTGGGCAAGTTTATTTACATTGTTAATGTGTTCTTCATAGAGTTTAAATGGGTATTTTTTTAACATATGTTGTTTAAGAGCTTTGTTTTCTATAATATTTAGAATAGGGGATTCTACATCACCATGCAAAATATTTTTCATAATTTTATTAAAATCATTTTGGGATTTAAAATTTAGGTTTTCATTGATAGAATTAATAAAAGATTTGGCTGGGTGATGAAGATTTGACAATTTAATGTTTTCTGTCAAATCTGTCAGATACTTATTTGTATTTAAAAAAGATTTATTTTCATCAACCAAACTTTGGGTGATGTGAATAAAAGGCTGAAGACCATGGTCAATTTCTTTTATCATCAATTCTGTCATGAGCTATTCTTTCTTTTTTAAATAAGTATTAAAAAAGAGTTAATTTTACTGTTTAAAAACAATTAAGTGTTTGGTATGTGAGTCGTGGTAACTGTGCGGCCGGTCTGCTGTGATTCAGATTCAGATTCAGATTCAGATGTTTATTCAGGTAAGGTATATACATACAAGTGATGTTACATTAATGGATTGATATATAGATAGATCTAGTACATACAATGCCTAAAGCCACTATTACGCAATGCATTTCGGGCAAGAAAACATTAATATCTAGAACTTAATACTAATTGAGCATAAAGAATAAAAGATGTTGAGAACAAATACAAATAAAGATAAAAAAAAAGGGGGAAACATGACTGAAAAAGCAGCACAAATACAATAGGTTGACAAACAGTGTTGATTAAAAAAAAAAAAAAAAGAAAATAACAGACATGGGTTGACAATAGAGGAGTGAGGTAGATTACAGGGAATTTATTAGGTAGTGTTTAGTTTTTATCTTAAACTGGTTGAGAGAGGTACAGTCTTTAACATGGTTGGGAAGGTCATTCCACATTCTGGGCCCCTTGATTTGCAGAGCATTTCTAGTTTGATTAAGACGTACTCTAGGAATATCAAAACTGTATTTATTTCTGGTGTGGTGCTCATGGGTTCTGTTACAACCTACTATGAAGCTTTTAAGATCAGGATTGGCATTATAGTTTAGCGTTTTATATATGTATAATACACATGAGAGAATGTGCAGAGACTTAATATCTAACATATTAAGAGATTTGAGTAGGGGTACCGAGTGATGTCTGGGGCCAGAGTTGGATATTGTTCTAATAGCGGCTTTGTGTTGGGTAATTAGAGGACGTAAGTGATTTTGGGTAGTAGAACCCCAAGCACAAATACCATAGTTGAGATAAGGATAGATAAGGGAGTAATAGAGAGTCACCAGGGCAGGGCGTGGTACATAATATCTGATCTTAGAAAGAATGCCCACAGTTTTTGAAACTTTTTTAGATATATTTAGAATGTGTCCCTGGAAATTCAGCTTGTGGTCAATGAGAATGCCAAGGAATTTGCCATCTAATTTGTTACAAATTTGGGTATTGTTTATTTTGAGATTTATAAGACTAGAGGATTTATTGCCAAACAGAATATAGAAGGTTTTGTCAATGTTAAGGGTGAGTTTGTTGGCAGTTAGCCAAAGATGGACTTTATTTAGCTCAGTATTTACTGTGGCATTTTAATTGGCTTGATGGAGCACCAATCACGGGTGAAGTGGGCGGAGCCAACGAGAGGATTTTCACTAGTGTGTGTGTGTGTCTTTGTGTCTTTGTGTGTGTGTGTGTGTGTGTGTGTGTGTGTGTGTGTGTGTGTGTGTGTGTGTGTCTTTGTGTGTGTCTTTGTGTGTGTGTCTTTGTGTCTTTGTGTGTGTGTGTGTGTGTAAGAATGAGTGTGTGTGTGTGTGTGTGTGTGTGTGTGTGTGTGTGTGTGTATTTGTGAGAATGTGTGTGTGATTCCTGTGTGAGAATACGTTTTATGTGTCAGAATATATGTGTGTGTGTGTGTGTATGATTCCTATGTGAGAGTACGTTTTATGTGTCAGAATATGTGTGTGTGTGTGTGTGTGTGTGTGTGTGTGTGTGTGTGTGTGTGTGTGTGTGTGTGTGTGTGTGTGTGTGTGTGTGTGTGTGTGTGTGTGTGTGTGTGTGTCTTTGTGTGTGTGTGTGATTCCTGTGTGAGAATGCGTTTTGTGTGTCAGAATGTGTGTGTGTGTGTGTGTGTTTGTCTTTGTGTGTGTGTGTCTTTGTGTGTGTGTGTGTGTGCCTTTGTGTGTGTGTGTGTGTGTGTGTGTGTGTGTGTGTGTGTGTGTGTGTGTGTGTGTGTGTCTTTATGTGTGTGTACTCACCTATATGTACTCACCTATATGTGCTTGCAGGATCGAGCATTGACTCTTGGATCCCGCCTTTCGAGCATCGGTTGTTTACAGCAATGACTCCTGTCCCATTTCCCTATCATACCTGGTTTTAAAATTATGAATAGTATTTGCTTCCACAACCTGTTCCTGAAGTGCATTCCATTTCCCCACTACTCAAACGCTAAAAGAAAACTTCCTAACATCTCTGTGACTCATCTGTGTGTGTGTCTTTGTGTGTGTAAGTGTGTGTGTGTGTGTCTTTGTGTCTTTGTGTGTGTGTGTCTTTGTGTGTGTGTGTGTGTGTGTGTGTGTGTGTCTGTGTCTTTGTGTGTGTGTGTAAGTGTGTGTGTCTCTTTGTGTGTGTGTGTGTCTTTGTGTCTTTGTGTGTGTGTGTCTTTATGTGTGTGACTTTGTATGTGTACTCACCTAGGTGTACTCACCTAGTTGTACTCACCTAGTTGTGTTTGTGGGGGTTGAGCTCTGGCTCTTTGGTCCTGCCTCTCAACCGTCAATCAACAGGTGTACAGATTCATGAGCCTATCGGGCTCTGTCATAAATGTGGTGATTATGTCCCTCCCCCTAGCTCTTCTGTCTTCCAGCGAAGTGAGGTTTAATTCCCGTAGTCTCTCCTCGTAGCTCATACCTCTCAGCTCGATTACTAGTCTGGTGGCAAACCTTTGAACCTTTTCCAGTTTAGTCTTATCCTTGACTAGATATGGACTCCATGCTGGGGCTGCATACTCCAGGATTGTCGCAAACATTGAGAGAAATGAATCGATACCCTCTGGGAGAGCCATGTGGGACTCCACTGGTGACTTCACGCCAATCGGAGGTCTCACCCCTCACCGTAACTCTCTGCTTCCTATTGCTTATATACTCCCTTATCCACTGAAGCACCTTACCAGCTACACCTGCCTGTCTCTCCAGCTTATGTACCAGCCTCTTATGTGGTACTGTGTCAAAGGCTTTCCGACAATCCAAGAAAATGCAGTCCGCCCAGCCCTCTCTTTCTTGCTTAATCTGTGTCACCTGATCGTAGAATTCTATCAAGCCTGTAAGGCAAGATTTACCCTCCCTGAATCCATGTTGGCGATTTGTCACAAAGTCCCTTCTCTCCAGATGTGTTACCAGGTTTTTTCTCACGATCTTCTCCATCACCTTGCATGGTATACAAGTCAAGGACACTGGCCTGTAGTTCAGTGCCTCTTGTCTGTCGCCCTTTTTGTATATTGGGACCACATTCGCCGTCTTCCATATTTCTGGTAGGTCTCCCGTCTCTAGTGACTTACTATACACTATGGAGAGTGGCAGGCAAAGTGCCTCTGCACACTCTTTCAGTACCCATGGTGAGATCCCATCTGGACCAACAGCCTTTCTAACATCCAGATCCAGCAGGTGTCTCTTGACCTCCTCTCTCGTAATTTCGAACTCCTCCAAGGCCGCCTGGTTTACCTCCCTTTCTCCTAGCACAGTGACCTCACCCTGTTCTATTGTGAAGACCTCCTGGAACCTCTTGTGTGTCTTTGTGTCTTTGTGTGTGTGTGTGTGTCTTTGTGTCTTTGTGTGTGTGTGTGTGTCTTTGTGTCTTTGTGTGTGTGTGTAAGTGTGTGTGTATCTGCGTGTGTCTTTGTGTATGTGTGTGTGTAAGTGTGTGTGTCTTTATGTGTGTGTTTTGGGTGTGTGTTTTTTGTGTTTGAGTGTGAATTTGTGGGTGTATATGTTTTTGTATAAAAAAAAGATGAATAAAAAGGATAAACTTTCAATTAACATACAAATCGAACATATAAATAATGAGAAGTTTATTATTAAAAAAAACCCTGGATTATATTATTTTCCCCTGAGATTTAATCTAACAAGACAATTATTTATAGCTGATAAATTATATTATAATAATAATATCGATGATTCTCATATTACTTTTACTTATCCAAACAATCTTAGCAGAAGTCAATTAATATATCATAAAATTTATGACATGTCAGGACTAACAGCTGATAATAAATTTGTCTGGTATGAAAGATTTTTCACGCAAATTCATAATCAAAATATTTTATATGAAGAGGATGATCAGGATTTTTCACTTTCAGTGTATTCTAGAACTCATTCCCCTTTTAAATTTGAAAAAACCAAAATGATACTTTTTATCAACGAGGTTGTGTATTTAATGTTGTTTCTTTTAGATGGGGTAAGAGATATTACCCAAAGTTTAAAAGAAAGTTCATTAAGGGAGTATATTATTAATAATTGTATAAATTATCAAAAAGTATTAAAAGCAAATAAAAAAACTCTTAAAACTATTGATATGTACATTTGTATTGATGATGTAATTAAATATGATTAGCTTATCATTGAGCATCTTATTAAATATTTTGAAAAAGATAAAAATTGGTCCGAAAGAAAACATATATCATTATCCACTGCATGGCATATGCATTGTGAGTTATTGCAAGAATTTACTATAATTAAAGAAAATAAAATGATTATATCAATACCAAGACTTGCAAAATTTAATTTACAACTTTTACCCGATTATCAAATAACTAAAGTGATAGCTTATCTTCCACAACAAAGCGGACATAAATATATTTGGCACAATCAGTACAAAAATTTTTATATATATATAACAATAGGATTATTATTAAAAAGAGGAAGGCGTTGGATGAGATGGAGGAGGGAGGTTTGGAGGATGTGGAGGATGAAGCGGATCAGGCGTTGGAAGATCAAGTGGATAAAGATATGGAGGAGGTAGTGGAAGAGATTGATGATGCTGGAGAGGAAGAGGAGGAATATATTTGTTCAACATACCATGGTGCACGGCTTCGGGCTGAGAGAATATGATGGAGTCTGGTGGGATGATCGGTGATCATGAGTCTACCACAAAGACACACACACACACACACACATACAAAGTCACACACATACAAAGTCACACACATAAAGACACACACACACACACACACATAAAGACACACACACTTACACACACACACAAAGACACAAAGACACACACACACACAAAGACACACAGACACACACACTTACACACACAAAGACACACAAAGACACACACACACACACACACACAAAGACACAAACACTTACACACACAAAGACACACAAAGACACACACACACACACACACACACACACACAAAGACACACAAAGACACCAAGACACACACACTTACACACACAAAGACACACACACACAAAGACACACACACACACACACACACACACAAAGACACACAAAGACACACACACACACACACACACAAAGACACCAAGACACACACACTTACACACACAAAGACACACACACACAAAGACACACACACACACACACACACACACACACACAAAGACACACACACACACACACACAAAGACACACAAAGACACACACACACACACAAAGACACACACACACACACACACAAAGACACACAAAGACACACACACACACAAAGACACACAAAGACACACACACACACAAAGACACACAAAGACACCAAGACACACACACTTACACACACAAAGACACACACACACGCAAACGCAGACACACACACACACACACACACAAAGACACAAAGACACACACACACGCACACGCAGACACACACACACACACACACTAAGACACAAAGACACACACACACACACAAAGACACACACACACACAAAGACACACACACACAAAGACACACACACACAAAGACACACACACACACACACAAAGACACACACAAAGACACAAAGACACACACACACACACACAAAGACACACACACACAAAAACACACACACACACACACACAAAGACACAAAGACACACACACACACACACACACACCCACAGACACAGGAATCCCAAAAGTTCACCAAAACTCTTATTATACTCACTTTACATTTTTTTTCTTAAACTAGTTGGGAGAGGTACAGTCTTTGATATGATTGGGAACGGCATTCAACATTTTAAGACCCTTGATTTGAAGAGCAGCATTTCTGGTTTGATTAAGTCGAACTCTTGGGAACCGAATGATATCTAGGGGCAGTGTAACAGCACATCATTCTTTTTTTTTTTTATTAGATATGGTATCTCATCCATAAAAAATATTTTGTGGAAAAAAATGGGGTTGACCACCAGCCTGTGGTCAGTGGGGACCCTGTGGTGGACCATAAGCCGGTGGTGGACCATTCATTGGCTTATTAGGCAAATCAGATCTTGAATAGTTTCCCAAATAAGACATCAAATTTTATTTATAACTCCAAATTTTGTATTGGTTATTTTTTAATTAAGGCAAAAAAAAAGAAGAGAATCAATTAATTCTTTATGGATTTATATATTTTTCCAAATTTTATTGCAAAATAAAACTTATAAACATTTCTATACAATATAAAATTTTTGATGTTTAAGTTTTGTTAATTTTATAAACATAATTTTATTTATCATAGATATTAAATATATAATATTATTAATTTTATGTATAATTTTTTATTTATATTTAAAATAAAAAAAACAAAATATACATTTTGATTAAAATATTCATAGTTACTGTATAATTTGAGATAAAATTTAAGAAAACTGAAATAATATTTTCCCCTTTATAGTTAAATTCGATATTTTATATAAAAATAAAACAAACAAAAAGTCACTCAAAGTCATTTTATATATTATTTATTTATTTTATAAACATTTATTTTAAATAAAATTAATAAAAAACTGAAAAAATATATATATATATTCTTTTTATTAAACAAATATTTCATCACTACTTTCATAATCACTACTTCCATATTCTTTGTAGTCGTTACTTGCCTCTGTATCATAATTATCATCTATATTATCACTATTTTCATCATTAATCCATTTGAAGAACGAACAATACATGCCAACTTCAAAATCCCTAAATACAAAATAATAATAATGACTTACAAATGCTAATAACATTATGGGAGTAATAACTTTGCGAATACCAATTTGGATATAATAATATTCATCGAATAATTTAAACCAAGAAGTTGGTAAAATGTTTCCATAAACATCTAAAAATTGTACTTGAATACAACATTTTTCCTGATCATAAAGAATATTCATTGAACCTCGTTCTTTGAAACATCGAAATTTTAAATTTGATATAACAATATGATATTGATTATTTTCCTTATTTGTTATGTTTAAAAAGTATGGTTTATCTCCATATATAAAATGAACTGCATCTTCAATTTTTGATTGTGACATCTCCTTAGGTTTGAAGCTTTTCTTCAGAACAGATAAAATATAATTCCATCGGTAATTTTCATTACAAAAACATTTCCCATATAAATTACATAAGGGATACTCATCATCACTTAATGCATAATAGAGATAGTAGGCAGCCGTTGCTACAAAATTATTACTTTTGCTTATACTCTGAAACAACTCACGTCCTGTATTATCAAAATATTGAACTGAAGGAGGATTGTTTGAAACAATTTTTAGCGATCCAGTATGGTAAGACGAAGGTATACCATCTCCTATTATTTCTTTCTTACATCCATTACAAAATTTCACGTTTAAGATTCTCAAAACCATAACGGACTCTTCCGGTGTTGTTGTGTGTACTGACAAAGACCATATCGGATGTTTTAAATTGTCTCTCCCATATATTCTTTCAAGAAAAGTGGTTACATTTCCTACTGTAAAAAGGAAAATTTGAATTTTTGTTTAGTCATTTGTTCAAAATAATCCATTCAAAAATTTGTATTACAGAGACATTTAATGCCATAATTTTCAAAACAAGTTGTAACGTTATCATATAACATTATTTTTTCTGTGAGGATTTGTATTTTGAAGACATATATTCTTCCACTAGCTGAGTAATTTTATGAGTGTTGGATACAACTCGTAATATCCGTTTATGTAATGGCTCATCTTTTTTAATATCAGGGAAAAAGAAAATTGGAATATTAATAAATAAAATGTTAATTTTACCACTCCCACTCCCATTTTCTAAGAACTGTGCAACATTATTTATATTAGGAGAGTAATCACAGACTGAATGGGAATCCAATTTCATAATAAATTTCCTTTTCAATTTTATGAGTAAGTATTGTACAAATAATTGTAAGTTTTCTACACTATTATTTTCAAAGGTAACATCATCATCATTCTTATCAACATTATTAATATTATGATGATGATAGTTGGTTAGAACAATTGTTCCTAAAGGTAAAGCAGGAGGATAAAAGTGTAATTTTTTGAAATAAGATAATGGGATTTCTATACTACCATCAGAGTTACATGCAAACATTATTTAGTTTTGTTTTTAATATTGAGTGAATTCATAAATCGATTAAAAAAAATTTCGGTATTTTCGTAATCAATCAAATCAGTCTTGGATACAAATTTTGCCTTTAAAATTACCTTTGCACATCCACGTTCAATATCTTCAAAATTTGAACATGGATATGTTCCTTTATGTATTTCAATATTATTTTTATCAATCTTACACTTCATCCAAATAGATAATTCTTGTTTTTCCTCATTGAAATGGGGATCCGGACACGCTGTACACGGAAAATGTTTATTGTCATGTAAGTTAGTATACATAGGACCGCAGTTACATAGACCATTAGAATAACCTGGAGCTGTAATTACACCAGATGGTAAATGTACCAGACAAGGATCACGGAAACAGGCTGAACGTGAGATATCTGGATTAGAAATATATCCAGGGGAACATCGACATATATATTTTTCTTGTTCTTTTAATGGTATAAAAAAGTCTTGGGGGGTCATTTGAGTAAGGTCCACTACTTCATCCTGCCCATTGGTAATTTTAACCAAAGTTCCTCCTGGTTCACATACAGTTAATCTATTTGTAGTTGCGTTATAAAGACCTGGTAGGTAGGATTTACACTTCCATCGATCTTCTTCAAATGATTACTGTAGAAAACCCCATACTGGGTCACAGAATTTTTCTTCTGGTTGTTTCCAAAGACAGTATGTGCATCCTGGTTTGAGGATTCCACCTCCATAATAATATTTTATATTGCTAGTAGAAGATGATATAGGTATTACGACCTTTTCTAAATAACGTCCACATTTACGGCCCCCAAGTTTTTGACAAATTTGATTGTCATGTGACTGAGAACTATCTACTTTTAAAATCATTCCCTTACATTTATTGATTTTAATGTCATTATTGTTATCATATTCATTATAATTTAGCCAACCTTGTAGATCAATAAATTCGTGTCTTTCTTCAAATGCAATTTCTTCAGCTTCAATTCCCTCTTTAATACTTTGACGTAAAAAACTATGAATGTAAAAACGATCAGTAATATAAAGAAAATTAAAAAATATAAAAAAAAGTACGAAAATGATAACAGGAATTTGAAGAAAATACTGGTATGTCGAAGAAATCATTTTTGGTTTTTATTTAAGAGAAAATTTAGGAGTTTCTCAGTTGAAACTCTTTTATTACAATTTGTGGAATAACAGTGAAAACGATGACGATGAATATAAAGTCTACCTGAAGGTGTACGAGATTTACCACGAACTTCATGAAAAGGACAAAAAATATTACATTGCCATTTTTGGTTCATTGCTAAGAGTTCATTATATGGCTCCTTACATAATAATTCAGCACATTTTTGTGTAATTATCTCTGAGTTTTTTTTTTTAAATTGTTTAATTTTTGGTTGATGCAGCGATCGTTTTAAAACCAACCTAGGACGACTAATTACATTTCCTCCTCCTCCTCCTAAATTATTATTATTATTATTATTATTATTATTATTATTATTATTAATAATTATTTCAAAAATATTATTTCTAGTGGATAAGTGTCCCTGTTTAATTTCATTGATACAAGTAAATTCTATTGAAGTCTCAATACATCGATATATGAATGAAACACTCGCCATATTGGTACATGATCCTTATCACTAAACAATAGAGAGAGAGAGAAAAGCTTACAAGATAATATAAAGGATATTGTAGAATCAGAGAACCTATATATGTCAGAAGTAAAATATTTATCGTGCAAATACGATCGGCGCACGACACTGAATTCTGTCAGGCCAACTACAACAGTATTTTCTTCAAATTCTTGTTACCAATTTTCATATTTTTTTTTAATATTCTATAATTTTCTTTATATTGCTGATCCTTTGTACATACATAAGTCTTTTAAGAGGGACTGGAAGCTGAATCCTCCTATTATTATTTATTATTGAAACTTGACATAATGGCTGACGAGCCTTATTACCAAAAGAGAGTAAGACAAAAGTTTACAGATATTATAAAGTATATTGAAGAATCAGAGAACTTAATTATAGCTGTACCATCAGAAGTAAAACAATTTGAAGAGCTGTTAAATTCTTGGGTATTATATTTACCTAATCTCCAAAATGTTGTGGTAAAGAGAGGAAATTGTAATAAGTGTTGGTACCAAAGTGAGAATAAAAAAACACTCACTATTTTTAGGTCACCTTTCGAAATAATTATTAAGCAAAATGATATAAAAGTTAGCTCTTCGTTTCTTATGAAAGATGTTATCTTGAGGTTATCTTGAGATGATTTCGGGGCTTTTTAGTGTCCCCGCGGCCCGGTCCTCGACCAGGCCTCCACCCCCAGGAAGCAGCCCGTGACAGCTGACTAACACCCAGGTACCTATTTTACTGCTAGGTAACAGGGGCATAGGGTGAAAGAAACTCTGCCCATTGTTTCTCGCCGGCGCCTGGGATCGAACCCAGGACCACAGGCTCACAAGTCCCGCGTGCTGTCCGCTCGGCCGACCGGCTCCCTTGTAATATTATTACATAATATATGTAATATTATTATTAGTAGAAGCTATTCAAAAAGAAAAGAGAAATATTCATGTATATTGGGATTAATTAATAACAAATATGATAAATTTATATACATTTTTTATAAACATTAAATTTAATTTAAATTTCAAATAACATTAAGTATTATATCAAATTTGGGAATATAAAAACCATTAACTAATTTCAAATATATTTCATTGGAAAATATTTCACATTCATTATTATAGAATAAATTTAGAATATTGTTATATGTTACATTTGAATTTTTATGTTTATTTATAATATCCCAAACTTTTAAAATATGAAATTCCGTCTTATCAATATATAACGGATCTATTTGTAGATAAAAATCAATTTCTTCAGTATTTTCGAGGAATTCACTCATTTTTTTAATATTTATTAAAAAAGACATGATTATTCAGTACTGTTCCAAGGAGTATAACTTCAACTAAATTAATGTGAAACATCAACTTAAACTAAAATTTCAAATGATGATATTAACATTTAGTGATTATTTAAGACACCAGCTAGCTCTAGTAGCCAATGTGATGAACCAATTGGCTTATAATGTCAGGTGTGAATAATTTCCTATAAAATTTTGTAAAAATACACTTATATATGTCGATTGAAAAATTTGCTTTAAGGTTGTTAGAGAGGTTCAAAACCTCTTTATCCTCATAGGATGGGATAATCTTAAATATTTTGGCTAAGTTAACATTAGGAATAATATATAAAATTCTTTTGAAAATTTCAAAAATATCATGTGATGATCCCAAATATATCCTTACATTAGCAAAAGTAATAGTACTTTGTTTGGCTTGAAACTCAAAGTGCATATCTTTCGATTCAAAAGGGTCAAAGGTTAAAAAAAAGTTACATTTATTTTGACATGGCTTACTCCTTAAAATCCTTTCTTCAGGAGTCCTGAGAACGGTTGGTAGAGTGATACACAGCCTATCAGGTGGTTCCAGTTCCTTAATTGCTTCGCCATATCTCTGGGCATCTTCTTTTCTTATTTTTTTTGTATGTAGAAAGATAGGTCGACATAAATGACGACGACGAGGGCGGCGTTGAGGAACTTTTGTCATCTACAAACGAAATGAAACAAATAAATAACTAAGTTGTGTGTTTGTTAGTCATTATTTGTTTGGTAATTGAAGGGGCTGGGCCAGGTTAAGTCTTAGAGAATAAGGAGGAGAAGGAGAAGGAGGAGGAGGAGGAGGAGGAGGATGAGGAGGATGGGAAGGAGGAGGAAAAGGACGAGAAGGAGGGGGAGAAGGAGGAGGAGAAGGAGGAGCAGAAGGAGGAGGAGAAGGAGGAGGAGGAAGAGGAGGAGGAAGAGGAGGAGGAGGAGGAGAAGGAGAAGAAGGAGGAGAAGGAGGAGGAGAAGGAGGAGGAGAAGGAGGTGGGGATTGGGAACTTTTAAAAGTCATAGAAATTGTACTGGGAAATTTATCTAGATAACTAATTGGAAGAGGAGAAGGGGAATGAGAATGAGATGGTGGGTGTGTTGTGGCAAGGAAGGAAGATTGATCTAGAGAAATTAGAGGAGGAGAGTAAGTAGGAGTCCAATTAAAATCTTCATCCGTCATTTTTTTTTCCATATTTTCAGTTTCCAGTAACTCGGAAAAGGACATGCTTCTTTTCCTTGTATCCTGAATTTCAGAATCTGGATCTATAAAAAAAAAAAAATAAATAAATAACCAGCTATGGCTAGGAAAATCTTTTGCTCTGATTTTTCATTTTATAGCCACCACATCTGTCCTGAGTTTCGGACAAGGAACTCGGCAGTTATACACTTGAATTGATCCTATGAAGTATGATGATCATCACCATTCTGTATCGCAAAGACTACAAGCTAATAATATCTTATCTCTGTGAATGGCTTCCAGGGTCACGGCACCTTAAAAACAGAAAAGATTTGCAACTCACCTTTTACTTTACTGGAGAAATCTCTTGCTAAACCCTTAGAGAGGTGATTTATAGTAGGGACCCCATGGTCCATACTGTTGGGTGTAGCAGGGACACACTGATGTGTGTGGAACCTCGAGTCCTTTAATATTTATACCCTGACAGGATGGGACTCTCCCGGATGGAGGCAGGGGGGTGGGGGAATTCCGTTGAGACCACTAGAATTCACAACACCACCCTGACACATCGAAATAATACTCTTACCTTTTAAAAAAATGAATACAATTTCACGAAAGATATTTCTTCTTGTTTTGTTATCAGTACGAGTAATAGTTAGTCACAATCCCCATTTATATACTGAATGTGCAGTCAACGAAAATGGAAAAAGATTGACAATATTTGAAGATTCAATTAAATTTTGGTTTGTAAGAAATAACCTCAATTTTATAATATCTATTTATTACGATAGAAATTTAAATGAATTATTAGGATATAATAATACAGAACAACATAAATGGTTAAATGCAGAGTTAAAATTTGGGAATGTTTCACAACTATTTATATTAAATAAATTTAAATTACCAATGAAAAGACGACTGAATCAAAACACAACAAGTAAATTAATAGGAAGATTTGTAATATTTAGCCATATCAATATTCTTCTAGGTTGCCCTCAAGGCTGGCCATACAGAAAATTATCATCATCAATGAAATATGATTTACAAATTGCTGCCTCAGGTAACGAAGAGGAATATCTTATTCTGACGCCCTTAGCAGATACCTATGTTAAGTTTTTAATAGATGGTCAAAGAAAGACACTATGTTTGGATCACAGTCATTCACAAATAAAGGTTGTGAATAATGTTAATAAATTATCAGAAAAGTGTGATACCTTAAATAGAATGTCGTCTGTTGTTATCAAATTTGTGTACGATGAGAATAATATTAAAATATTGGATGAACAAGATAGCATTCTTGACAATATAACAACATATAATAATAAGACTCGTCCTATACTTAAAGTTCTTCGAGAAGATTTAAATGGGACACTCTATATAGCACAGTGTATTGGTAATTGTAAAAAAAGTATTGATTCGCATGCTATTACCTATATGCATCAATATTTGTTTGTTTTGAGTATAATAATAATTATAATTTCAGTAAGTTTATTAATTATTCAATTATATTATATTATATGTGTTAAAAGTAAAAAAAAAAAAAAAAAAGGCAGGAAGAAATAGGAGAGTATATTTCATACGAACTTCCCGAACCACTTTAAACTAAAATTTATGTTAATAAACATCAACATCCCATCAAAAACTTAAACTATTTCTTTATCAATGTCTAATGTATCAAAAAATGCCCCAAACCCAAAACCCAAAACAACCATTGGAATTTAAAACACAATTCTTGAGATAATCCAACATGATTTGATTGATGTGTATAGTTAATCTGGTATACTAATAACGGTGTTTCCTCTTTGAAAAGAAACGATCTAGTACTACTTACTATCGGATATATATAGCAAATATCTTCATTTTTACTAAAAGTTCGGCTTGAAATGAAAGAATTCAACAATGTTAAGTTAATAGGAAGTACACACTGGTTGTTTTCTACTTTACGTATTTCTACTCTACTTATTCCTTTAAAGAGTAGAATTTCTTTAGTATGTTGAATACCACGATTCAAATGACAAATTATTCTTCCCTCTAATGTTTCCAAAGGGTTATTTAATTTAATCTTAACCGTGGTCATTTTACATTCATATATTTTACATCCTATATAGTATTTATTATGATCTGGAAAAGTTTCGTATAATAAGCGTCCCTCTGTTTCTTCATTTATATCTACATTTATAGTTAATTTTGGATATAAGAAATAAGAGTATGTATAACATACACCACATGTTATTGAAAATGAAATATTATAAACAGTTGGGATCATTACTATTTCTTTAAATAATTTTGTTTTTGATTGTTGATGTCTTGTTTGCCATGTAGGATGGAATGGGTCATTTATAAATGTCATGTATGGAGTTTTAATAGATAATGGAGCCCATGGAATTATAGAATGAGCAAAACAAACAGTAGTAATTTTTCTTACGGTCAATATTAATAATAATACTAATAATTGATTCCAATCCATTACCTTAATTTATAGGATTAATGACTTTGATTTTCTTGGTCACACACTTCTTTATATAGTGGATTTTTTTTATATATATTCATTATAAAAGGATATAGATATTTTTTATTAGGTAAGATTACAATTATGATTTCAATCCATACCCCTAAAATGAAACTTGCCAGCTACATAATTGGTCAAGCAAGAGGATCAGCTGCCATTTGTGGAGAATATGCCTCTGCTACATTAGGCGTGTTGAACAATTATAAAGATATTAAAATATATTGCCTCATTGGGAAGGACTGGCTTGTTGATAAACTTTCAAACTTCATTCCCATCGAATATTCAGGTTATACACTTGTAAAATATGAAAAAACAAAAAAAGGAGGGTTCATAGCAATCGCTGAATTAATACATCCGGAAGATGTACCAGTATTGATATACTTTATTGAGTCTCCGTCAATACGAGTATTGCTACCTAAAAACTACATTACATGGAAAGAACAAATTACATCAAAGTTCACAGTTGCAAATGGTACCCACGACAATGGAGAACCTCCCAACTTTTCCGATATAGTGTTGAGATTTTATGAAGAAGTAATAAAAACTATGGATACTGATGCCGAAAGATGTGGAATTTTTCCTTCATTTAAAACAGATCAAAAAGTTTGTAAATTGTATCCAGTAGATCTAAGGTTGGCATTTATTCATCCCCGTTTTGAAATTAAAAGGAAACGAAAAATCTGTGAGTGGTTTAATGAAGATGAGTATAATATTCCATTTCTTTCAATATTCGAGAGGTTAAAAATACCTGACCTTTGTAATGCTTCTTCAACGACATTACATGAAAGGGAAGGTACTGCAAAGAGGACTATAAAATGTAAATTACAAGGCAAGAAAATTCCCATTGGTCTCTGTGTACCTTCGCTAATATTATACAAATTTGGTTATAAAAGGGCTGAAATATTGAAAGAGCCTATAACCTTAGGCGTAATGGCTTTAGGGACCAGTAATCAGAATATGGACGAAAAAACTTATGTCATGGGAGCATTAAAGAAAAGATGGAGTTGTACTCGCAGGAGGAGTGGGCAAATAAATAGGTATCCACAGTATGTAAAGTGTTATGAGCCAGTTGGTCTCGTATATGAGTCTCAGATATTTGATAGATTCAGTCATAACCTAATTGATGGTTATATAATATCAAATAATGATGACCAATACTTATTCAGCCCATATGTCTGTCTTGGGTTACTGACTCGAAATATCAAAATCCTTCCTGTCATATATACTCATTTGCTATTCCCCAGAGGAAACGTTTTTGTAATTCAGAAGTCTGATGTAATCTGGTGTGTTCTCGGAAATTGCAAAGTGGCTCCTCCAAATACTATAGTTAATTGTATGAATGACCTCTAATTTTTTATAGGCTTTAGGGGACGTCGCACTTGGCCTACAACTTTCATGTTTGTTTAAGTTAATTTGTTTATATTTGAGTTAAAACGAATTAACTTAAATAAACTAACAGGAAATCACTCTGCCTTATTAGGCAAATGGGGTCTTTTTTGCATAGTGGCTAAGAAGTACGTTCTATGCCAGAGAACAAACGTCTCAGCCTACTGTGCAAGAAAGACCCTATTTACCTAATAAGGCTGAGTTCATTAGATTATTTTTAGTCTCCTCACCTGTGTTCTATACTCTGTCAGAATCAATCAAAATAACAGTTTGTGAACTGGTAATAAATAATAAGCCCAAATACAAAATATAATTCTTTACTGATGAGTATTTAAACAAAACCAACCATATATATATTGAAAAACGAGCGAAACGGCATTTTACTTTTTGGTGCTATGAGTTTTTACATAAATTTTCATTATGCCGGCATTTTTGGGTACATTTCTGATTATTTCTTTTGCAAATACATCTATGATTTAAACAAGATAAAAGTTTACAGTGGCATACTAATTGTTTCAAGTGCCTATTATCACTGAGAAAGTAATTTGATTGTCTACGAACAATCTCACGAAGCCCAAGTTGTTGATTCTTATTAATTTCGTTTGGCATTATTCTTTCGATTGTTTTATCAAAATCGTTTCTTGATAGATATTGATTAATTGTTCCAAATTTTGTAGCTACACGATATAAATCTCTTTCATTGTCTATTTCGATGATAATTCCACTGATTGTTCGCATTCCTGTTTTGTTTTCCCTATCTTCTTTAGGTATTATCACATTAACACTATCATATAGGCTAACAGGTGTTACATTTGCCGATGACAATTGTAACATTTTTGAGGCATTAGTTATCTGACGCTCATAAACTTTGCTTCTAATAGTTCCTAAATTTTCAATATGTAAATTATATGAATCGTTATTTACTTCAGAATTATTATTATCATTAGGTTTACCATCTTCTAAATTACATAATCTTCTATTTATTATTACTTTAGGCGACAGCACAATACCAGGTGATGATGGTGTTGGTGGTGATAATATAGGGGTAATGAAGGTGGCGGTATTTGTGGCAGGGATAATATGGAAGTAGAGGCAGTTGTAGCACCAGCAGCAACAGTAACAGTAACCTCCTCAACCTCATCAAAAATTATTTCTTCCATGTCTGGCAACGGTGAAGAAATCTGACGCAGCAGCGGACTTGATGATGACAGGGAATACTGCAATTATATAAAAAAAAAAAATTTTAGTATACAGAAATTAATTGAGGACTTTTGTTTTCCAAGGTTGAACTGAAAACAAAACCAATAAATATTAAGGAATTTTACCTTTGCTTCTTTGCCTCTTTTTTCTTCATCCTCTTTGTCTTCTTCTTCTTCTTCCTCTTTGTCTTCTTCTTCTTCTTCTTCTTCATTGTCATCATAGTGACAGTTATTGAACAATTGGCTATATATTGAGGGCGAAAGACGAATCTTCATAACTATTGGCGGTTCTATACCAAAAACTGCCTTGTAAGGCGATATGCCAATTCCACGTGAATATGCTGTGTTTTTGGTGAATTGCACAAAGGGAAGTCCAGCTGACCAATCTCGCGTTTGATTCTCACACATCCAACTGCCAAGCATTTTGATTACATCCCCATTCGCACGTTCAATGCTCCCTTGGCTCTGTGGATGACGAGGTTTGCTATTAATGAGGAGCATGTTGGGCCACATTTCGTTTTTTAGCTCTTGAATCACCTCTGCCACAAATTCACGGCCGTTATCGCTCTGCAGAATTCGTAGGGCTCCCAAGAGAGCAAATATATCGAGTAAGTGGCGTGCCACTTCAATCGCCCGTTTACTGCGAAGAGCTCGTAAAACCGAAAACTTTGTTAAATGATCTTGATAATGTAAAATATATTTATACACACATCCTCCTTCTTTTTGCATATTTATTAAATCCATTTGTCCTCGCTCCGCAAAACTGGTCGATACAATGGGCCGTATTACCCCCTTTTTTCGTCGAGGAAGTCGTTTCAAATTGCATATGTGGCAGAGTGAAATAAAGAGTTTCACCGATTGTTGAGTGACGTTAGCGATAGTTTTACTTGCTTCAAAATAAGTTCTTTTTTCTCCTCCGTGACAAACTGCTCTGTGTGCATCATAAATCGTATCATACAATTGCCCTTGATGTATGAAACGACGACACATCCGGCCAGGATCAGCTGTTGTTGTTCCTGTGGTTGTTGTTGTTGTTACAGCCTTAGTAGAATGACGATTGTCACTGGTCAGTTTACGCTTGGTCCCCCGCTTCATTCTTCGTTCAGTTTCGTCGATGGTTACTAAGACGTCATCCCCAAATAGATTTTTGACATCATATCGAGACAATAGATCATATTCATGAGAAGATTTCCAATTCAGTTTCAATTTAGCATTTTTGACTTCCTCAATGTATTGTGCTAATTTTTCTCGAGTAAAAATTTTCCGACTCCCAGGCCCACCTTTTTCCAACATTTGGCTAATTTTTAATTCAAATTCATGTTTGCTGCAAAATTCTTCGTTTTTCTTTTGCTTTGATATCATCCTATCACTAATTTTAATTTTATTTCAATATGTTTATTATATAACCACCATTTTTTTTTTTTTTTTTTACAAATCGCCTAGAACACTAGTGATGATAATGGAATTGAAATTGAAAAGAAGAGTTTGAAGCCTTTACTGTAAACCTGAAGAATCTCGAAATATAAATAAAAAAAAAAATATATATATAATGCCATGCCTAGTAAATATATAATATGGTCAGACGGATTTAATAAATTTACCATTCATTAATTACATACCAAAATGAGTGGACAACATAGCATGAAAACATTAGAAGGTTTAAATTTCCAAATAAATTTAAACATTTTAAAACGAAATGGGTTTTATTATAACAAACAAGAAAATCTATGGAAATGTATAAAGTGTCATTTGTCACTTACATTCAATATAAATAGTAATGCAATTGTATATCCAGAACATAATTGTACATTTATTTCACAAATTAAAACACCTATCAGAATGTTTAACAACATTTTTTTTTTGAAGTTTGAAAGTGCACGTCTAGACACATTTAACAATTGGAAATTCCCATGGATTTCCCCTCTAAATTTAGCTAGGGATGGATTTTTTTATCTTAAAAGAAACGATGCATGTGCATGTATTTTCTGCAATACAGTTATCAAGAACTGGCAAATAAACGATATTCCACATAATAAACATAGACAAAGAGTTCCTTATTGTCCATTTATCATGGGAAAACCCGTTGGTAATGTCCCTTTAGAGTTATGTGAAGTTATTCTGCAATCCAATTTAGTCCTCTCATTGTCACCTCATTGTCCCAGTGTCGATCGAACATATGAAGATTGTAAAAATCGCCTGGAAAGTTTTAGCACATGGCCACTTACATTACCAAACTCAGAAGATCTAAGTTCAGCTGGATTCTTTTATACAGGTCTTAGTGATCATGTGAAATGTGCTTTTTGTAATCTTGGGCTATGGAATTTTGACATTTCTGACAAGCCTCTACTTCTTCATATTCAATGGAATCCGGAATGTAGCTTTCTGAAAAGTTTCATGGATTTATCCTCGAACAAAATTGAGATTACAATACGAAAATTTCGAGGTAAAAGAAACTATAGAAAAAAAAGAATTTGCAGTATTGTTTTCATATATTTTATTTCGGTATAAATGTCAGGAAAAACAATTTGGGAAAATTTTGGTAAAAAAATTTCCTCAAATAATAAAAGATATGGAAACTACCACAACCCAAACAACACCCCACCATCACCCTACCCAAACCCCACCAACACAACAACCCCCACAACAACAAAACCCAACCAACACAACAACCCAAACACCGCCACCGCCGCCACCGCCGCCACCACCGCCGCCACCACCACCACCAACACCACCACCACCACCACCACCACCACCCTCCCCAAACCCCACCAACACAACAACCCCACCACAACTTTTATAATCACCCACACCCACACTATACACACCCTAATCTCACCACCACCCCAACAACCTTACCACACCACCACCACCACTCCCTACTACACATTAATGAATATAATCCATGTTCCGTTAGAATACAAAAAATATATAAATTATTATATAAACACCATTCATTTTTAGATACAAAATAGTCAGTATGTCATCTCAGTATTGTAAAGAAACTGATTTTTATTACAAAAATGCACATCTTCCTCCCACTATAAATATGCCATTAATACAATTAAAACAAAACCAATTAAATTATGATAATAAAACTAAAAAATCTTTAGGGCTTTTATATGTAGATGCCAGTCAATGTTTTAGCACAGACGAAAAAGTTATATTAAAAAAATGTAAAATCCTAATGTTACATTCTCCATCATACTTTTATATTTTGTATCTTAATAATAAAAGTTATCGACATAAATGGAATGATAAAACGAAAAATGTTATTATTTTTGAAAATTCGTCCCCCATGAGTCAAGCCGAATATGTTAATTTATATCAACATATGTTTGGTAATGGAAATACAATAGAGGGAGAGTATACACTTCCTCGTGGTCAACCTGAAAAAATTGATCAAAAGATTCCGATAATTACCCAAATTAGAGAGTTTATGGAAGAAACACATTGTTTTCATTTAGATTTTATACCAATTATTAAAAGAATTAAATTGGGGATGATTCATAATAACCAATATAATTTACCAATGATATCAGAGGAATGGATAGCACTGAATGGTAAAACCTATCAGTGTGATTATAGTATTTTAATTGAAACTGAAAATGCAAATAATTTAATTCAATTTACGCACTCTCGGTCTCGATGTTTAAATTGGATACTTGGAACTTTAGGATGTATTTTCAACCTAAATGATAAGAAGACCAACAACCGTGCAATTAAGAATTATATGCATCGTTTTCCTTTCAGTCATCGCTTAGATGAAGAAAAAATTGCCTGTTATTTCCCACTTGAAGAAGCCCTAATACATATAAACAGCCATCGACTCAAAACACTAATACCCTTCAATAGTGAAACATTAATTAAAACTATAATTAAAAAAATAAAAGAAAATCGTTAAATAAAATGGTACATCCTCATCTTTCAACAACAACAACAACAACAACAACGGCTTCAGGCGAGAATCATCAACAACTTCCTCAGTTACTACCTCAACCTCATGTTATGGATTTGAGAATAGCTAATAGAGTACATGAAGAATCTTATTGGAATCCAATACCAACCACATTAACAACTCCCACAATTAATGAGACACATGATAATAAGGAAATATCACAGGAAAAAATGAATGTCGTTAAGAAAAAAACAAATTGGTCCCTTTCTATTATGTATCTGTCTTTTTTGGTTGGTTTATTAGCCACCTTTTATCTTTTGGGAACAAATATTTCCAAATCATTAATGTCATTAGTAATTGCTATTATGGCTCTTTTATTAATTACATTTATCTTAACTTACCATCAATATCAATATAAATCAATTGTTTCTTATGCCCAAAAAATCGTTCCTCCAGCTAAACAGCTTATACATCTATTAAATTATTAAATTATAATTAAATTTCATAGTCATTTTATTATTTTTCTCCTATATAAAAAAGAACAAAAAAAGATATGTTCGGTAATAAAATATTCACATATTTTATACTTATTATATTAATTATCTTATGTTTGTTTATTACAATAACATCTGTTATGAATGTATATGATAAAATACCATTTATGGATTCAGTTAAATCTGATGATCACATGAAATATGTTATGGGGTCACATCATGCCATTGCTGGGCTAATTGCAGTAATTCTCATGATTTTTACAACGATTAATACATATAAAATTATAAACCATGAAGAAAGAGACCAAATGAATTTTGAAGCACAGTAAATTTAATAAAGTATTCGAAAAAAAATTGTTGTAATGTATGACATTTACCAAGTCATAGAAACAGGTGCTTGCTTTATTTTTTTAATACAAGTGTAATCAATACTGATCATAAAATTACCTAAATTTTTTAATTATAATCATAAAAACCTACAGTGTGTGTGTGTGTGTGTGTGTGTGTGTGTGTGTGTGTGTGTGTGTGTGTGTGGGTGTGTGTGTGTTGTAAAAAGAAATATATTAAATTTGATATATACAAAATTCATATTATATACAAAATTCATATTCTATAATGTTTACAATTTCTAAGATCTAACTGTATATTTATTAATTGAAGGTGGTGGTATGCCTAATATAATAATAATAATAATAATAATAATAATAATAATAATAATAATAAAAACTCTGGGAGAATGGTAATTCGAATGTAAGTTACAAGTTACTAAAGAGATATTCAACAAATCCTTATTCTCAATAATGGATCCTAAGTGAGTGGGTAAAACGACACATACAGAGGAAGAAACAAACAACGGGTAGGTCTCCTGAAACCCATTTAAACCTATTACAAAAAACAATAACAACCACATAAATAAATATATATATATATATATATATATATATATATATATATATATATATATATATATATATATATATATATATATGTCGTACCTAGTAGCCAGAACGCACTTCTCAGCCTACTATGCAAGGCCCAATTTGCCTAATAAGCCAAGTTTTCATGAATTAATTGTTTTTCGACTACCTAACCTACCTAACCTAACCTAACCTAACTTTTTCTGCTACCTAACCTAACCTAACCTATAAAGATAGGTTAGGTTAGGTTAGGTAGGGTTGGTTAGGTTTGGTCATATATCTACGTTAGTTTTAACTTAAATAAAAAAAATTGATCACATATATAATGAAATGGGTAGCTTTATCATTTCATAAGAAAAACATTAGAGAAAATATATTAATTCAGGAAAACTTGGCTTATTAGGCAAATCGGGCCTTGCATAGTAGGCTGAGAAGTGCATTCTGGCTACTAGGTACGACATATATATATATATATATATATATATATATATATATATATATATATATATATATATATATATATATATATATATATATATATATATATATATATGTGTGTATATCACGAAAATAAACACGTGATTAAGAATGTGACAATGTCAGACCACGGAGGAAAAATGAAACAGGAAATTTCCTTAAGTACTTTCGTATATTAAATACATCTTCAGAAGGTCATTTTACAGATCGAGTGATGGGTATAAATAGGCAGGAAGGAGTGGTGAAGTAAGGTGAGGTACAATACTTGGACAACGCAGAAGGCCCATTGGCCCATCAGATGCACCCAATTGGCACATCCGATGTAGCACAATGGCCCATCTGATACAGCAGACATACAAGCATAATATATAGGTAATTATAACATAAAGAAGTAAATATATACAATAAATTAGTGAGACAAATGTTTTTCAATGATTCTACTTAAATCGCCCTTTAGCTGATCTATTAGAAATGGATCTAAGTTATATAGACCACTGCTAATATTCAAATTACTTTCTTTGGTGATCTGTATCAAAGCAGATTCAATTATGTTTCTGTTATAGGTGCTTTTACAATTTGTTATTGAAGAAGCACTCTCCCAATCAATTTGGTGAGCTTTTTCTGACAAATGCACAAACAAAGCATTAGACAATTGGCCATGTTTTACATATATATATATATATATATATATATATATATATATATATATATATATATATATATATATATATATATATATATATTTATATGTCGTGCCTGGTTGCCAGAACGTTGTATTTGGCCTGCTGTGCAAGACCCGATTTGCCTGATGGGCCGAGTTTTCATGAATTTATATTTTTTTCAATTTTTTTTTCTTGTGAAGTGATGAATCTGTCCATTTCATTACGTATGGGTTGATTATTGGAAATTTGAGTTAAAACTAACATAGATATATGACCGAACCGAACCTAACCTAGCCCCTAACCTAATTAACTTGTGCATGGTGAAATGTACAGATTTATCACTTCATAGAGGAAAATTGGAAAAATATATAGATTCAGGGGAACTTGCCTCGTTGGGCAGGTCGGGCCTAGCATAGTGGTCCAGGTGTGGCTTTCTGGCTGCTACATATGTCTATTATTTTTTTTTATAATATGCTAAACGAAACCTCTCAATGTTCAATAATTCTTAGCCATTTATTAAAAAAATTGTGGGAAGGACTCTCTCGACGCCTCACCCTGCCACAGTGGGTCGTCTCTCCGTTCTGTCTCTGTGTCGGATCAGGGACGGATCCTAGCCCGCCTTTTGAGTTCGAATCTCCGTTTTCGGCGACCCACCTTAACACCCCCCTCCCCTCACCCATCCAGAGCCCAACCCCACCCCTTACCCCCCAAAGTCCTCGTCTCTGTGGCACCGCTGTCGCTAGCAGCTGGAGCGCTGGTGGAGGTGGAGGTGGTGACAGCGGCACCGCTGTCGCCAGCAGCTGGAGTGCTGGTGGAGGTGGAGGTGGTGACAGCGGCACCGCCGTCGTTAGCAGCTGGAGTGCTGGTGGAGGTGGAGGTGGTGACAGTGGCACCGCTGCCGCTAGCAGCTGGAGCGCTGGTGGAGGTGGTGACAGTGGCACCGCTGTCGTCAGCAGCTGGAGTGCTGGTGGAGGTGGTGACAGTGGCACGTGCTGTTGGGAGGGTGGCACTGACATCTTCTGATTGTGGAGAGATGGTGTCGCTGTTTGTGGATTGGATTCTCATCCACATTAAAAATAAAATAATTAGTAAACATATACCAACAACAAATATATAAATGTTCATTTTTTTTATAATAACCAAAACAAAAAAAACAACAACTAAGTATTTTGGGTAATTGCCATATAGACCGTTTATTGGCAAACATTACATTAAATTATTAATATAATTGAAAAGTTTTAATTATAATATAAATTACCATATACATCCTTGTGTTTTAGGTGGGGTATACAAATTTACATACTGATTAAATGACATTGAATCGCACAAATCTTGTGGTATATGATGTACATCATTAGGAGGTTCTATTTGGAAGTTGGGGATGGATGTATCTGCTTTTATAGTTTTATCAACAACTTGAAGATATTCCGAAGGATCTCGTATTTGTACTAAATAATTAGGTTGAAGAGTTGTAATGTTGTTTCCCGGTGTTACTTCAAATTTCCTAAATACCCCAACACTGCGATTCATAATATTTTGCAAATGGGCAATGGTATTTTTTAATACTAACATTTCATTAGAACATAGGCTCTTGAGAGTAACAAAACCGATTTGATCTGAATATACTACATTAGGCGATGCTATTTCAAGAATATTTGTGCCATTTTCGGGATAGTCTGAAAATATATCAATACCATTGGGTTTTTCACCTGCAAGATTATGATTGATATCGAGTATTTTTGAGGGAGACATTCCAATGGCAATATCAAAAATAGAATAATTAACATTATTTATATCAACAGGTTTATTCAGGTCATCATTAAACTCTGAAAAGTAATTTTTCAAATTGTCTATATTTGCTTTTAAATTCTTACGAAACATTTCCGAATCATTAATATGTTTCTCCATAGCAATATCAGCGAGATCAGGAGAAGTGGTAGTATTTAAGTCAGGAAAACTGTCTGGTTTAATAGGATCTCCAGGTTTGAGATTTGTATTAGGTGTCATGGTATGTGCTGTATTTACAAATCGTTTATGAGGTGGATATTTAGTACCATCTTTAAGTCCTCGTTTCAATTTTTCACAGGCTGTAGTTGATTTAGGTTCAGTACTGTCAGTAAACACGGCCTTCCCTTTATTATTAATGATGAGAATATTATGTGGAGTAGTGATACACTCATTATTGAGTGGAGGGTATTTTTTAAGATCTTCCGGATTATTCGAGAGGGCAACCGCTATGGCTAGAAAATCATGTATTCGATGTGTGGACAAGGGTTCATAACAAGCAAAATTGGTTCGATTCAAATATAATCTACTTCCATCATTATCTGTTATAGTTTTCACTTGTAAACGTCGCTGTGATTGAATTAGTTGAGAATAATATATGTTTAAAACTGAATTTACATCAAAAATTTTTAGTAAAACTAAATTTTCTTCACCTTTAGCTGCTTTAACAAATTTATGAGGTGGAAAAGTTATTAATTTATTCTTCTCAGTTGGTATAGGCTCACCTTTGTAATAACCATTAACAAGAGAAGCAGGGAGAGCGTTCATAAACTTTTCATAACATTCCAATTGGTCTTTAATGTTATTATTATTGCAAGGAACAGTTTCCTCTGTATCAACCCAAATTACTTTAACCCCCTGATCTATGAGATTTGATGGCATAGCTAACATCTGTAAAAAGATTTTTGAATCAGGGATTAGAATATTACCTGGATGAAAAGATATATTCATAGCATTTTGCATGTTAGGATAGACTTTTTGATTAACATTATAACTTGTTAAGACATGAGCCATTGGTCCTAAATTATAAGTTTTATGAGGCCCAGTTTTGTTGGAACAAAATGAGTCTTTAAAATCTTTCACCACGTCTGTTGATAACAAACCCATTTTTAGATATAAACAGGGTGGACATATAGCAGACAAACTTTTATAAATATTATGTACTGGTTTTTCCTGTGCTTTTCTATACAAATCTTCAATTTGTTGTAAATGATAATCTTTTTCTTCATATTTTAGGTCAGGAAATAGAGCGTGAATACAAACACATTTAGAAGAATTACCTATCATATTTAACTGTTGACCCAAAGCTTTTATGAAAGAAGCACGTTGGTTAGGGTCACTGATATATCTAGTCATATCTTGAATTTTGGAAAGAACTTCAGATATTTCTGGATTAACTTTTGGATTGGCCATTATTGATGTTATAGATGAATTCGGAGTTAGACCAACTACTGATTGTTGTGTTATGGTGTTTGTTTGTTGGTTTTGTGCTGGTTGGTTTGGTGGTGGGTTTGATGGTGGGTTTGATGATTGTACAGGATTGGTTGTATTTGGAATCCCTACAGGACTATTCATATTTTCATATATTTTTTATTATAAATTAAAATAAAAAGGTAAATAAATGTCTTCATCTTTACCTCAATCACCGACATCATCACTTTCAATAAAAAATCCCATAGTTAATTCTGATGTCATTAATATCATTTCTAAAATTAATGATGATTCACCCCAACATAATTTAATTAGAACGATGATTAGAGAACAAATAAATATGATAGGTACTCAATGTATTTGTAAACATGCAATTTTACCTAATGTAAAAACAGAAGATAAAGATTATTATTTACTTCAACTTGAACAACTCTATATGAAAGCCCAAGAAAAATTATCCAAATCCAATACCTATATAAGTTTATCTGCCATATGCCAACCATGTTTGTATGTGAAAATGGGTTTAATCTTTCGGGAAACTTTAAATGATTTTCATTATAATGAAATGTGTCATAATAACATTGGAATACACACCTATAATTTAGGATATTTCTGGCATGCTCTATCTAGTTTCGGTATTAATTACAAAATTTATCCCCAAATTAAACAAACACAGAACATATCTTTCTTCCCTGGTAATGTTATCTTACCCAATCCCAACATTTTGTTACAAATTTTAGCTATGCCATCAAATCTCATAGATCAAAATATTAAAATTGTTTGGGTTAACACTAAAGAAATAATAGACGAAATAAATGAAATAAATGTTGACGATTTAACTAAAATTTATACAAAATTTGTAGAAAGTCTCCCATATCCTTTGGAAAACGGTTACTATAAACGTCCATTAAAAAACGAACAATGGAATGACAATGAAAAGGGAATAAGCGCTCCTCCTTCTTCACGATTTATTAAAGTTATAAAAAAGGATGATTTTAATTCAGTGGATTTAAAAATCTTTGATATTAACAATATAATGAGTATTTATTATGCTCAGTTAATTAAATCTCAGCAACGGCTCTTACAAATAAGAAATAATCGATTGTCATACTGTGAACCATTATCGACACATAGGACTCATGATTATATAGCTATAGCAATTGCTCTTTCTGACTCCCTCGATGATCTTAAAGAATTACCGCCTCTCAATGGTCGATGTATCTTCACGATGCATAACATTCTTATTGTTAACAGACAAGGAAGAGCTATTTTTACTACAACTACTACCAAAAATCAATCCACTGAATGTATACAATTAAAACGAGCTCTTAAACCTAAAATATCCACCCAAACCAATACCAGTTCACCCAATGTATTATAACAGCTCAAAAATCCTGTTAGACCTATAGATATTCATCCCCCTTCTTTTATACATGAGACAAAATTTTCTTATCTGTCTCATATTGCAACTGAGAAACCTATGGTTAAAACATATCAAAGTCATTTAACTTCAAATACTGATAATTTAAAACGGTATTTCAATACATTTAATGATGATCTAAATGTGGATGTGGTAAATAACATTAATGATGTTTCCATTCTCGATATTGCAATGGGAATGTACCCTAGTAAAATATTAGATATTAACTTGAAACCGGAAAAAAATTCAAATATTGATATTTCCACTGACGAATCCAATGGAGAATGTATGATTAGGATATTAGAAACAACCCCTCCTAATACTGCTTATTCATCTCATATAGGATTCATTTCCCTTACAAATATATGCAGTAATGAAAAATTAGTTTTAAAGAATATGGCAACATTTTTACCAAATATATTAGCTCGAGATACTGGCACAAACTTCATTTCTAAAAATTCTCTAGGGAATATTACCCATAATATAAATTTTTTGGCTGAAATGAAAGATCACAACGAGTTTATTGAGTCCATAAAACAACCAAATTAACAAAGTAAAATAAAATAAAAAAAATGACTTCAAAATCAACCTTGGATATTATTAATCTTAATGATGCCCTTAAAAATAAAAAATATAAAAAAGCTTTTCAGATTTATTTAGACTTTGAAAAATCTATTCTAAAAACACTCTTTGTAAATGAAATTAAAATTATACCCGAAAATGAAAATGAAAATAATCCAGAGAGACTAAACCCATTTCCTTTGATAATATGTTCAACGCTGTTCAAATTAGCATTACAAGAAGATAAGAAAAATGATATGAAAGAATTTAAACCGAAAGAAAATCTTCAAAAATTAAATGAATTCTTTAAAAATACCGATAATATTGACCAAATAGTAGGTTCATCCCTCATTAACGATCTACTAACCAACCTTATACATTGTGCAATCAATGAACTTGAAAACGAAAATATGGATGAACCCAATCTCATGGACAGAATTTTTGGTGTATATAAATTATTTGAACAGTTTCTATTTGCCCTTGAACGTAGTCATCTTTATACACCATTTTCAATCAACACTCAATTGATTTACCTTTGTTTTCTGTTATGCAAACGCATGAATGAACTCATAAAAAGTTGTGTAAATATGAATACAATCTCTAATTCAAAAATAAATGAAATTCAAAACACATTTCAAAATAATGTAAACCAATTGGAAAACAATAATAAATTTTGTATACAACAGTTACATGAACATTATCAATGGCAACTAAAAAACTCTCAAGAAATTTATAAAAGCAACATTGAAGAAATTTACAGAAAAACAGAGGAAAGTAAAAATGAATTATGGAAAAGGGTTAACCTTTCAACTATTGACACTATACATGAACAAGAATTAATGTTAAATAACCAACTTGAATTAATAGAAAAAATCATATCCGAAATAAAAACGTATGGAATGAATGATGATGATGATGATGAATTAACACAAGATGACTAACGATCATTGAGTCCTAGGGTTACAAACCAATCGCTCTTTGACCATTCCAATGTCAGCTGAACACCATATTGTTGCTTCTCCAGCCGGGATTCTGCCTTAGAAGCTTTCAGGCATAATCCCACGAGTACTTACTTAATCAAACTTATAGAAATATAAAATAGATATTAATAGTACTACCATCATTAAGTTGAAATTTGTATCCATATAAGGGGACGGCATTGTCTACTTCTGATCATATTACTATTTTCTACCTTGTTTCTATTTATCAATGATAACTGATCGTTTTCAAGCATAATAATATAGTAGTCACTGTTTATACTTCTTTGGTTTTGTATAGTCGGAGTTGCTACTATCCCAAAGATTTCTCTTTCACAGAAACATATTAAGGATAAGAGAGCTGTGTCCCCATATGATGGGCACTGGTCTAATTTTCCTGGTGTGGATGAATCTGTTCCATTATTATGATTATAATTATTATTGGTTTTGCCGTTTAAGCCTTTAGAACGAATGAACATATCAATATCATTTATTTGATGAGGGGGGTATATTGAAAGCCCCAAATTCTTTCACCACGTCATATATGGTATAAGGTTTGATAGATATGAGTCGACTGTATTGCTGTTTGACTATTCCATCATCATAATTTGTCTTATAACTCTTTCTTTTCCTTCCCAAAGCATTATAAACAGCCCAGTTATCTATCAGTATGGCTCTCATATCTGAATATTTAGGGTATTTATTGACAATATATTTATATGACTTACTAACACCATATTTATTTTTAGATAAAACACAGTCATAATACGTTAAAATATGTGTAAAATATTGACACATGTTCAATAAAGTTAAAACATTTTGAATATATGATCGTTTTCCTGCTGTCCATAAAATAAGAATATTGTGTTTGTTGGTGGCTTTCATATAATCTAACATCTCATATAAAAATGGCCGTGTATATACTGAGGGAAAACTATCTGACAAATTCAGTTGTAAATGTTGTTGTTCATCATATATGGCTAATGTATTATCGAAATCAAAAACAAGAAGAGCTGGTGCTCTTTTTTCCTCGTTAAGATATCGTACATATTTATAAAAAAACATATCTTGAGTAAAATCTTCAGTATCTAACATTTGTTTACTGTTAAAATAATTATTAATATTATCATCATTATTATTATTATTACTATTGTCATCATTGTTTATTGGTGACAATATATCAGTAGTAATTGTAGATGTTGCAGTGGATGTAGTTGTTGTTGTTGTTGTTGTTATTGTTGACGTAGTGTCACTAGTTGTAATAATTACATTAGTATCACTAGTTATATCAGAAGGAAAATATGATAAAAGTGGCTTTGTAGTCATATTCCACGACATTGTTTTCTTATTTTTTAAAAATTAATTAAATTGTTATTAAATTTTTTTTTTATTGGTCTTTGAAGGTAACAATTGGTAACATGGGATGCCCGAATAATGTGGAAGGAACATGTTTTATTACTTCTTCAATGAAATGTTTGTTAGAGTGTCGCATTTTCTCAGTGGGAAGTATATTTTTATCAAGTAAACATTTTAAATGAATCATGGCATGAACAATAATAACACAGACGTTAAGAGCTGACATTCCCATTCCATTTAGACTAGTGTTGAACATTTCTCCATTAGACATATTTACAAATGTATTATATAAAATACGATGGGAACCTAACACCTTATATCGTTTATCAGCTCCAGGCATAACCAAACTATAAGCATCTAGGCCACTTACAAGAGACCGATCATTATCCTTGTTTATATAATTTTTATCATCATGTGTTTTTGTTTTATATATGTTTATTAATTCATTTATTGAATAAAAAATATACACATTATTAGTAGTATTGTCCAAATAAAGATTAATATACTCACAATCTTGAGGATAGAGGAGTTTACCATTTTGATCTCTATCACCTTCTAACGCCAAATTCAAAATTTCCTTATTTACTTCTAATACATTTTCCTTATAGTCGATAAAATGATAATTTAGTGGGGGTGATCTTAAATTTTTTTGAATTTCAAACCAACCCTCAAACAAATATTGATCAGCAGCTCCAAACAAATTTTCAATTGTTCTAGACATAAGTTGCTGAGCCACATGTCCCATAAATCTAATCCAGTTATGATAAACTTTATTTATAATAAATTGAGCACTTTCATGTGTATAAATTAAAGCTGTTATTGGTTCAGCTTTAATGATGTTACTCTTACCTAAACACTCCTCAATATACTGTAAACGTCTTTCAACTCTAGCTATTCGCGTTCTTTCCTCTAAATCATAATCATCAATATAAACATCCCTATTAAAGTGATTTTTCTCGTTTTTAATGTGACCATCTCGGTTTACACGATATGCGTCACTAGAGGGTAAGAGTCCACCTGCTGTTTTGACAAATGGTATGCGGTATCGACGTTGTTGTTGTTGTTGTTGTTGAGATTTTCTTCGATTTTGTTCACTTTTTCTTTCACTAGTTGTTCTTGGTGTTGGTGTTGGTGTTGGTTTAGATTCTGTTGCTGTTGTTGCAGCTGTTTTGTTTTTTCTAATTTTATTATTAGATTCTTCATTTTCACTGGGACTGTAAATTCCTCCTTTTGATGGGAAATATGCCATTGAGACAAAATTTTCAATTTTTTCTTTTTCCTCTTTCTCTTTTTTTTAAAGAGGCTATTATTATTATTATTATTATTATTATTATTATTATTATTATTATTATTATTCATTTTTAACTATAAAGAAAACCTTAAGAGTGAAAATAATATCTAGGAATAAATTAAAATTCAAAAGGAGTCGTATCACGTGATTATATTATTTTTAAAATTATTTCAGAACTACAACAGAAAGGTGTTCACCTGCTGAAACCTCATGCGTGTACTGAGGTAAGTACAATTCAACCCTTCCTCTTTCTCCTAGCATCAGGTCAGCACAGGTGGTGGTGTAAGAGCAGTATGATTGAAGTTGGTCTTTGGAGCGCCGCTACTCTGTGATAACTCAAGGAGGTGACAGTCTTTACTGAGCATCCATTCTCCACCTCGAGAGTGCTAGTCTTTGCCTCGGGAGTGCTGGTCTTTACTGCGCCTCCATTCTCCGCCTCGGGAGTGCTGGTCTTTGCCTCGGGAGTGCTGGTCTTTACTGCGCCTCCATTCTCCGCCTCGGGAGTGCTGGTCTTTACTGCGCCTCCATTCTCCGCCTCGGGCGTGCTGGTCTTTGCCTCGGGAGTGCTGGTCTTTACTGCGCTTCCATTCTCCGCCTCGGGAGTGCTGGTCTTTACTGCGCCTCCATTCTCCGCCTCGGGAGTGCTGGTCTTTGCTGCGTCTGCTGCGCTGTCGCTCTATGCCTCGGGAGTGCTGGTCTTTGCTGCGTCTGCTGCGCTGTCGCTCTATGCCTCGGGAGTGTTGGTCTTTACTGCGCCTGCTGCGCTGTCGCTCTGTGCCTCGGGAGTGTTGTCGCTCTGTGCCTCGGGAGTGTTGGTCTTTGCTGCGCCTGCTGCGCTGTCGCTCTGTGCCTCGAGAGTGTTGGTCTTTGCTGCGCTGTCGCTCTGTGCCTCGAGAGTGTTGGTCTTTGCTGTGCTGTCGCTCTGTGCCTCGAGAGTGTTGGTCTTTGCTACGCCGATGTTCTGTGCCTCGGGAGTGCTGGTCTTTGCTGCGCCTGCTGCGCTGTCGCTCTGTGCCTCGAGAGTGTTGGTCTTTGCTGCGCTGTCGCTCTGTGCCTCGAGAGTGTTGGTCTTTGCTACGCCGATGTTCTGTGCCTCGGGAGTGCTGGTCTTTGCTGCGCCTACTGCACCTGCACCGGCGCTCTGTGCCTCGGGAGTGTTGTTCCTTGCTGTCCCCCTCGAATTGTAATCTCATATCAAATCGTACCACATTTACCTTATAAGATGACAAAAAAAATAAAAAATCACAATCTTATGACAAATCACAATCTTATGAAAATTTGTAATGAGGAGTCTCAGATGATGATATAGAGTTTTTTTTTTTTTTTTTTTTTTTTTTTTTTACCTCATCCATGACTAGAGGTTCCTGTTCCCCCATTTGTAGAAAAGTTTCTATTCCAGCACTGAAACTCTGAGTGTCCATAAAGATTAATGATATCTGTTGAAATGAAAAACTATATGTTTTAATAATACTTTTTACACTTTTACATATATATATATAGTATATATATACGAACTACTAGCGAGGTCTCTTCCCTTCACAGTGGAGAACTAATATAAGGAATATAAGGTTGAGGGTTGTCTTATATATCATACATGGCCATGTAGCCAATAATTTTCAATTTTATAATTTTCTTCTATCT